>NW_009211409.1:11252-54962 GCF_000690835.1 Fulmarus glacialis | reverse complement strand
GAAAACCCTATTGAAATAGTCAGATGCATCAAATTATGTCAGTGGCTATATCAACACTAAAATGCGACAGCACCACTTCAATGGTGTCTATTACAGAAAAGAGTATCTTTCCAAATATATTCAGTTTATATCCTCCCAAAGTGGAAAGTATTTATTTCTGCTCATAAAATAAATTTTTAGATTAAATATGCTGGAAAAGTATATTTTTACCTGAATAAATACTTACTATTTTAGCTATTTCTCTCACTGCTATGAATTTAAGCAACCAAATAGCAAACATTGTTCTGGCCTTCAGGAGATTCTAAATCTATTTCAATAACTGCATTTCTTGAGCCAACTTGACCGCTTACACATATGGAAGGACTTCTTAGGGTCAGCTAAAGTTCATTAGTAAGATGTCTATGACATTTTAGGAGAGAGAATGTGCTGAACAGTTCTGCCAAAGGAATACATTTGAGGCAAAAGCCCTTATTTTCTTAGGCAATTTCTCTCAAAGTAGTGAATTATTTCACATTGGAAAAAAAAAAAAAAAAAGCCAATATAATTTTAGCAAGGAGCCCAAGCTGGAGCAGCGAAGTGCCTGCTTGTTAGCGATTCATTTCCCATCGGCTCTGCACAAGGCAGAGGTGAGCCCGGAGCACACGGGCACTGCTTTTTGAGAGGAAGGTTTGGCAGCTCTGCCTGCTGCCCGGCAGCTCAGCATCCCTCCAGCACCACTCCTCAATAAACAGAATAACCACCGCGCAGAGCACCAGAGTGAGGAAGCTGATATGATCAGCTGGCCCCAGCACAGCGTAATTAAATCCAAACTGACTTTCTACGAACAGCAGTTTAGAAGCCCTGAGTACTTTTGCAAAGGTCTTAATTTTAACATTAAGATGATACATGAATTTTCCATACACGAATTATCAAATCTTAGTCATAACTTGAATTCGTTAAGTGTAAATTACTATTTGGCTGGTTGACCTCTTAATGTTATCTATCCATTTTTCCTTTGGTCAAATTCCAAGAACAAATTACTTTATAAAATCAGCTTGATCCAGACTGTCTGTCAGTTTTTCTATTAAAAATGATCATATATTATTTCTCTGTGCCACTAATGTGCAGGAGAGAATCGTTTCCAAAATGAGTTCTTGCACAACCGGGTGCTAATAGTAATAGTTTTGTGAGCAGATCCTTCCCTGAGGTAATAATTTTTTTACTTAAATGGATTAAGACACCATTTTCTGATGTATTTGGTCATGTTTTGTTTGAGAAGTGATACTGTGGATATTGGAGATGAAATTATTACCCAATTTCCCACAGTTAGTAACACTTGCCATGGAAACGTTGTCACAGATGACGTGGGATTACATAGCATAAATGTAAGCACAACCCTGCGCCACGCCCTCTGGACCACGCGTATACCCTGTGTACGGTGCAGCTTCCCAACGTGGCAACCCGGGGGCAGCCCCAGGCACGAGGGGTCCAGGAGGGACGTGGCAGCCCCTGGGGAATCGGCTGCGCGGAGGGGAAAGCAGACGGGGGAAATCTCCGCCTTGAAATAACAGAAATTAACTCTCTGTAGCTGAAGAAGTACTGTTCCCAATGTCCCCGTTGGATTGGCCCATGTAAGCACGTATGTGTCTTTCTAGTCATGGATTCTTGGGTGGATTTAACATAATTGATGTTACAGCCTTGAATTCATAGGATTTCTTTAAAAATATGGGTGAGGTGGCAGGCAGTAACATTGCACTGTCCAGAGACAGCACTTTTATTTTTTATTTATGAATAGAACTCATTACTTGACTGTTTTAGTAAGCTGTTGGGTCGTCTTTGGATTAGTTGCATTGCTGTGACTGTTCCAGGACCTCAATAAAAAAGAACAACGGAGGACATAAAAACCAACCTTTTCTTGTAGTTGAAATCTTTTGGAGCGTGTCTTATTAACTTATTCTAATGGATGGAGATTTATATGTTATATTTATTCAGGTCTTCATATTTTCTCCGAACCTCATCTCTGATAACAGTATTTTTTGGCAAGGCCACCCTGCTTTATCAAAGGCCCTCAAGAGATCTAAGGATGGCAGCGGACCTTTGGTTTTTACTCTGTACTATGAATTACTTCCATGATTTGTTTGACTGTATCACTCAGTTGTCTACTGCATATGAAGCCATTTGGTCAGTGCTTGAGCTGAGGGAATATTGCTGCTTTTCCGGGGTAAAAGTCTTTGAAAATATTTTCACATCTAGAGTGGGTTTGGGCCCTCCAAAGAACCTAATTTTTTACAGCGGTATATGTATTTTTTTATACATATATTATATGCAGTTTTGTGTAAACCATGATTGCAATAGAACCAGGCTCTGGTTGGGCGCTTTTGTTCCCTCTGCAGGGGTAACTGCTCTTCTTTTACAGCTGTGATTGTCCTTGGGAGTTTTTGTGTTGCCACTAATTGCTTTTGACTATTTTCCTCTTATGCTTTTCCTATGGCAAGGCCTACAAACAGATGTTTACTGAGCGTGGAGTGGGAGCAGCTTATACTAGGGGGAAAAAAACCCCTTCTTTTCCATTTCTGTGACTCTTTCTCCCTTGCTTCTAAAGTAACAGCCATTATGAGCCTCCTCCACTTGATATCCCAAAGCTTCCACTGTCCTACCCAAGTAACAGTAAATTTTGAAAGGCTTTCCCATTTCTTTGTTCTCATCTCATGCTCTTTTATACGGTAATATTTTGTTTATCCTTGCCAGGCTACCTAAAACCGCGCTCAGACTGATGGCACAAACTCCTGTGGTTTCCTCCCTGAGGAGCTGAGCTGTGGCCAATGCACCAGTCGTGTCCTTATCCCACCTGACTGTGGCTTAAACTTTTCTTCAGTGGTGGCTTCTGAAATTTTAGACTTTATTTTGCCCATTCAGGATTGTTTTATCCTTTTTTAGCATCCTACTCTCTCCCTTGCATCCCATCCCGTTTGCGGAGAGCTCTCCTGCCCGCTGAGCTAGCCGTGCCAGCCCTCAGCCCACCTGCTTATGAGACAGCTCTTACGTCAGGCGTGCCTGGATTTCTCTAATTGTCCCTTCTGAGGGGACATTTAATTAAACATTTTTCCTCCTGTTGGATAGGGTAATTGTTGGGGGGAGCAAAAATGTTGGGATCTGAGCAGTTAACGTCAGGAAATACGTGAGTACAGGGTATCAAAAGAGCATAGATGAACTGTAGAATATTGCTGTAGTGTATTATATTTGACATTTTACCGCTGTGTCTAATAATGCATTCTTCACATCGTGTGCAACAGTCATGTTGCTTCATTATTTTAAAATTTAGAAGCTTTTGTTTTTCAAGCTAAAACCCATGTTTCCAGTTCCTCATTACGGTGCTGGTTTAATTGCATTACTCCTCTCATTGTGAGATTGAATATGGCCATTCAGCTAGAAAAATGCTGCTAGAATAATGCAAATGGCCAAGCTTTGGTCTTTCCAAGGTATTTAAAATTCTATTGCTGTTTCCATAAGCCACAGACAGTGGATTATTTTTCACGGACAGACAGTACATCCTTCTCTTGGGGGTTTTATGGACAGACTATATAAAATGATAACACAATGAATGGAGTACCTGCCATACTCTATCAGCTGCCTAAATCAGCTGCTTCAGACAGAAATTCAATACAGTAAAATACGTTTCAAATAGATTTTCAGGTACAAGGTATAACAAGGAATTTCAAGAATGTTCTTGATACATTTGCACCAAGATAACTTTAAAGACATTTGTGTTACTTCAATAAAGATGTAGTTAAGATGCTTTCAAACCATCTTCAGAATAATAAAATTACTTTGGTACTCTGAGGAGCTACGAAGAATATCATATTATTATTATATTTGATCATGATAGTGTCCAGAAGTCTTAGATATTGTACTGCCTATTGGATACAATATTACTGTTTTAGTGAGGAACAAAAGGAGCATCTTGTTCTAAAGAGATGGGGATGGGGAGTTTGGGGATGGAAAGGAAGAGAAGGGTTTGCATGCAGGAATAAAATCCTTCCTGGTAATTTTATTTTTATGCAAAGTAAGTGCAATGATGACGTATAAATAGATTAGCATGTCATAATATTTTACATGCTAACTTCATAGTATTTCTGTACACCGCGGTGCTGTTTACCCTAGCCTGTAAAAACCTGCAGCACACGTTCCTGAGCAGCCCAGAGTGCTTGTGATTTATCTTGTCTTTTGTGTTTAATTTTGCAAACTTGAAGATTAAATCTTCAAGCCAAATTTCAGAAACAGACTTCCTACCTCAAAGGAAATTGAAATGCAACATGGAGGTGCTATGGAGAATTCAGCGGTTTTAGTCCGGAGCTGTATTTGTTGGCAGGCAAAGCAGTTAAAATTATGACCATGGTTTTTCTACCAAAGACTGGCAAAGTGCTGTAGACAACAACACTGGAAGTCCTGGCGCGGCTTCTTGCCCACTTGGTGCCCATTTTGATGTTTCTTTTCCTCCTGGTAAGGTATTTTCTAGATTTTCTTCCGAAACAATTTTAAAATTAACTTCATGGTGCGGAGTTACATCAGCTGTTGTTGGACATCTGTCTGCCCCTTCCCACTTCTGAGCTTTCTGAATTTCTGCAAAAAACCCCAACCCACTTGATTGAGACATAAATCTTCTCTAAGACAGCATGGCAAGAATCAGTGAGGCTCAGAAGAGCTTAGATTTTGCACGTACAAATCACAGTTTGTCTATTCCACTTCTCTAATTCCATCCAATATGTTTAATCCTGATATACTTACTTATTAAGTGTGTCTGCAGGAACTCCTTAATTCTCTTCTAATGAAACAAATCCTTTGCTGATCTTTAACCCACATGAAAGGGAATTGGACAACTGGTACTTTGTGCACCAATTGTGACCTTTCAGGAGAGACTCTTGCTCCCTGCTGGAGAAGGCTTCATGAAGGCACTGATCTCCTGCAAATGTGAGCTTGAATCACCACGTTATTAGACATCCCCAAACCCAACTCGGTGCTGTAAAAATATCCCAAAGTTTCTTAACTCGCTTTCCAGGAGGAGGTTTAATGATCCAGAAAATTAATATTCATATTTTGTCAATGAAGAGATACTTTAATTTTACATGCTCATACTTGATTTCCCTCATAGCCTTTAGCATAAGCATAGACCTTTGCTCCTGAACACTGTCTGTGGTATAGACGTTCTTTCAACTGTCCTTGTCTTTGGGAGTTTCTGCCATGCCCCTGTTTTAGATCTGATTCTCTTAAACAGAAAAGCATTATTTCATGCATTAGAGGGCATGCACAACATGAGATTCTGTATAATCATGCCAAAGAAATTAGAGGCTGTTACTGAATCCCTCTCACTATGAAAAAAGAATGCCAGTGCCTCTGGCTTTCAATGAATATATTTTCCAGCATCACTGAAGGGCATTATTTGGGTCTTCTACAGCATCACTGTCGTTTCTCTTAAGCCTTTGCCGATCAGTGTAACTCTTGTGTGATTGAACGGTTGATGTCAACAATGTAAAAGGTCCTGAGAATTTGTGGAATCTTTCTGGACACATGAGCCTCACTCTAATTACATCAACATGAGCATAAAGCTATATTAAAAGAGGGGTAGAGTTACAGAAAGCACTCACTTAAAACATGCCAGAATGAATCACGTCTGGGCAGGTTTATTTCAGCCTGTGCATCTTGGTTTATTCTCAAACTGTGGCTCTTCAAAGAGGGTTGGTTTTTTTTTTAATTACTATTTTGTGCAAGTCTCGACTCTATATACGGTTGGGTTAAAAGTCATTTTTATCATAACCTAATGTTTTTATTGTTTTTTCCACCTTAATTAGGACTAAAAAGGAACTCGAGTGTAAGTTTGATGTTGCAGCTGTTGGTTTACCCCGTATAAGGTGTAGTGTAGCGTGTCCCCTAGTCACTGAGCAGCAAAATCAGTGGGGACAAGCCGCGTTTCTAATTCCCCCGGTGTTTTTGCTGCAGTGCTGTTGAGTGGGTGTTCTGGATTGATTACTGTCTAGAAGTGAACCCTTACTGTGTTGGCTCTTTTGCTCCTCCTGTGTGTTTTAAACATGTGCTGTCCCCTGCAGCCCCAGAGTGCCGCCCTGTTCTGCGTTCAGGCGCTGGGTGTTATCCGGGGCACCCATGAAGGAGCTGGGGAGGGTGTCGCAGGGTGTTGTTTATTTACTTGGTTGAGTAAGAGCTTGTGCCTGAGATAAGTTTAATTTCTGTTGAACTTCATTTAAAGCATGAAAAGTGCATGAGTTTTTCAGAATTAACCTTGATGTAAACGATTGGGAAATGTAGCTATATTTTAATAGAAATATTTATAACTGAGAAGTAATTTATAATTGCATGAGCAAGATGTTTGCCTATTCCATATAACCTGCATGGACATGTGCAAACACAAACATACTTCTGTTTGCATTTTCTTCCTCTTTTTCTTAGAAAGTTGACGCATAATCATGGAAAGGATTAGATAAATGTGCATGTTTAAAGACAGAAAATATGCCTTGCATTAAACTTCCTTGTTTCTGTGACTGAAACACACACAACCTTTTTGCTGAAATAAGCTCCAAACAGAACTGGTGTGAATAACATTCCCAGCAAGTGGAGTGGAAAGAAAAAAAAGCACGCACAAGCTATTTACCTTGTTTTAAGGTGGGTTTCCTTTCCACTATTTCAAACATCATACCCATACCACTATTGGGCTAAAGAGTTATTACAGAGTATAGTATGGTGGTATGTTTTATGAATTATTTTAATAGATGATGATGGCAGAGCTATACAATCTTCTCCATGTGAAATGTTGGGTCAAGAGTTTTAATTCTTAAATACCCGGAGCACCCTCTGCTTTCAGCAATACATCTTTACAAACTGATTTATCACGTGTGGAGGGGGGGTTCGCAGATGTATCCAAATCTGTGTGAAAGCCGTGGTGACAAATGGGCATCTAATGCACGCTGCTCTCCTCGCCCACTCTCCCTATGAGCCTCACCGTAGTCCGGATGCAGAATTTAGCTGTGTCCAACTTTTATTCCCGGCTTGATCAAAGATCTAATCCTAACTTAGTCCCATTTGTTTTCCTTCTTTATTTTACTCTCTGTTTTGTGGCAGCTGTGTGATAACTTTCTTCTCCACTGCCCAACATCTGGAAGAACCCTGGAAATACAGTATTTAAAATCTAATTCTGCGGGATAGGGTAATGCCAGGTTAAATGTTAACTTGCAAAGATGTACCTATGAAAATTTAGGGCTAATTCAATGGATTAAGTGCTGGGGGGGAAATGATGCTGTGCACCAACTTACTCCCATAATCTGGCAAGCCTGAGTTGCAAATGGAGGTAGAACTGAGCACACAAACAGCAGTGAACAGGAGCACCTTGTTCAGCCTCTCTTCAGTGATTTTTTTATTGGTTTAAAAACAAAAAATCTTATAAATTTAAAAATCTACCTAGACATTTAAGTGAAAGACAGAGTAGGGAGTGTTTTCTGAAACTATTCTGAAATAGTTGGAAAAGAGGGAATTAGTTTGTTTGCGGTAGCAGGGTTCCTTGGC
The DNA here is from genome assembly GCF_000690835.1 of Fulmarus glacialis. Taxonomy (NCBI): domain Eukaryota; kingdom Metazoa; phylum Chordata; class Aves; order Procellariiformes; family Procellariidae; genus Fulmarus; species Fulmarus glacialis. The sequence continues at coordinate 47,414 of NW_009211409.1, read as the reverse complement.
TTATACAGTTGTGAAGAAGTTATCTATCTGGAAATAATGTAAAGAGTTTATATTTCAGAATCTTTCTTTATTGCCGAAATATTTTATGCAAATATTCAGGGTAGGAAGATGTTGCCAGATGGAAATGCAATAGTTGTGGAATTTTTCCTGGCACTTTTGACAGAATATATAATACTGAATGGCTTTATGCTAATGCTTTGCACTGGAATTCATATTTTATAGCTACTTTGAAATGCAAATTAAAAAAGGTTTCGAAACTGAAAATCTTGCCCTCTAAGAAATACAGTACTATGCAAAGAAGTATTTAGCTATGTTAGCTCCCAAGTATTGCCACGGCTAGTGTGTAGGAGGATGATCTTTACCTACGAAATATGAGCTGGAAATCTTAAAATGCCGCCTGTCCTGCAGGGACCTTCTGCTTTGCCGGGCAACTGCCATTGAATTGAGCTTTTGAAAAAAGTCATTTCTTTCCAACAGGGCTGGTGAAATATTAAGGCTCCAAGGGTCATTGTAAATACCATGGAATTAATGTGTTAGGTAGTTAGCAATGCCCTGATGGTAAAAGTGCCTCCCTGGGCATACGGGGTCTACTCACCATGACCCAGTGCACAGGGTTGGGGTCTCAGATACCGACTAACCTTTCATAGAATATTGCAGCGCCAAATATCAAGATATCAGAGAATCTAATTTCCCATCAGTTATGTCTCCTGTCAGTTACTGCTAAAGTAAAGTTTTATTGATAGTCATAGAAGGAAATAACAACTGCAGGAAAGTTGAAAGGTGACAACACTCAGAGCTCGGTCCTGTTTCCATGTCTCTCCGTTCTCCTTCTCCGCTCATAAAATGCTAATGTAGTCAGAGCTGCTTTAGGATTATTTACACCCTAACATAAAAACTTCTCAAACTAGCAGGAGTTTCTGCAGTGACTGCAGTGAGTCTCCATGTAACCTAATGGTCCTTAATCCTGCCCAATTCTCAGGTCCAGATTTACCAGAGCAGCTAAGGGATTTGTAGCCTCTCCAGCAGTCACGGTATCCTGGCCCCTTGCACCAGTTCTGGCACCGCAATAAGCTTAAATCCCCAGCGTTTAAAAGAAAAAATGATTATAATCCAAAAAGTGGAAATTCACACATAGCACCCAGCAGAGCAGAGTGAAAGTCCGAAGGGTGCTGAAGGTGATCCAAGGCTTGGGGGGTTTTGGACTGGCATTCAGCCACTGCAATAAATTGCAATTCATAATCTGCTAATACAGTGCCAAATCATGGTTGGATTCTCAGTTTAATTTATAAAGCATGTGTTTCACTGGGGTGTTTTACACGCTGGAAATATTAATGTTCGTTGTGTGCATGATTTGCTGTTTCAGTATGGTGCAGTCAATTCATTCACCATCAATGAGCATGCCAAATTAAGAGCTTATAGAAATGAAAATACGTAAAAGTGAAAGGAGACATCTAATATTCACCCGTATTGCAGCACAGATTTTCCAATTAGGTCTTGAAAATTGTTTTGCTGGAGCTGAAGTTGTGAACTTCACGGGCCAGACGCAGAATTTGTACAAATTGCTTCGATGTAGAAACATGATGTATGAGAAAATGTTTGTTTTTTCTTAGGAGTCTTAACAGTTGAAAAAGCTGAAGTTGTGTTTAAGTTGGTTCATTGAAAATATATTTTCTTTTTTTACAGAAAATAATTAGGGTATTTTCTGCCAATCTGCAGATGAGGAGAGGATAGGGAGCTGATTTAGGGACTTGACAGCTACCTGCAGCCACAGTACTCGTGGAGTACTCGCGGCATCCCTGGTTGCTGAATCAGCAGTGGTTCTTTTCCACAATCATAGTCTTAGGGCAAAGCCAGAATTCCCATTAACTCTTAAATAGCTCAGATATCAACAGAAGGAAGGACCCACACGGTCATTTCATGGGGTCATTTCAACTCATTTTTCATAGGAAAAGCATTATTTTACACATCTGATCAACCTCAGCTAACCAAGAACGACTCATGCTGCATCCAACACATTTGAGCTAAATTAGGGATCACCATCTGGCAGAAAGATTCCCTTAAAATTGTTCTCCCTTTTTAATTGAAATATGCTTTGATTAAAACCAGACGTGTCAGAAGTGGTGTGCGTCAATTATTTTAGTGACAACAATTTCCAGTTTTGGAGGGATATATGCACCAGGAAAGGATCTCTGCCTTTTCTCTTGGGTAATATTGTGCCAGCTCAGGACAAGCATGGAAATAGCATCTTCCGTTTCATTAGCATAATATGTAATATAATCAGTGACTATTTACCAGAACCCAGACTAAACAGAACATTAGGGATATTATTAGTAAGAAATCGTACTTTTATGTTTTGCAATCTTCATCTCAAGATTGCAGGAGGTTAAAAGTGATGGGGACGGATTCCCAGTACTCAAACTGGCTTTTAAAGGGTGTAGCTGTTTGGAGGAAAAAATGTGCTTTGGACAAAAATTATGCACAAAATTATTAAGACTGTGCGACGTTCATAGCAACCAAATGTGTGGGGTGTTTTACACATTTCATTAATCATCCACATGCACAGTGGCTGCTGCTGCCCACACAAATAACTGTACATGTAAATCAGGCGGAGAGATAAATGTGTGTTCGGATGTGCACAATTTTCAGAAAATCTATTCTCTTAGGTCTGAAGCTTTGCAGCAACCTGCCCATCTGAGGCTGGCACAGGACGTTGTAGGGAACATCAGTTGTGGGGAAAGCACTTAAGTGTGCGCAGGTGTTTTTACATGCAGTAGGAACATGCCCTCTCACTCATGTGTAAATTATTCTTCAACGAGCCATAAAAGACTGATCTCATCCAAATTTTAACGTACATGTGTTTTGCGCCTGACACTCCAAGAGGGTCTAGGACATACCAAGGCTCATGTAATATTGTCCTCTGAGCTTTGGCAAAGGCAGCCAGACTCGAGCAGTACAAGTACACTTTCAAACGTGCCATCGTTCATCTTTATCTCAGTTGGCCAGTTGCTCATTTCCCAAGTTTGCTGGGCGGTGGTCATCGGGGTGTTAACTAATGACGAGCAACTCAAAAGACAGGCCAAGGCTGATGGGGAAGGGAGGCTGCCCACTTACTCTCAGAGGAGCATACGCTTTTAAGGCAAGTGCTTTAAACAGTTACCAACTTATTTTAACAGTTCATTTTGAGAAAGACTAAAATATCCTTAGCTGTGCGGTAACAACTTTATTTATTGTTGGTGGCACCAGAGTCATGAAATAAAATGGCCTAGATATCGTAGCCTTGAAACAGATTTTTAACAGCTGGCAGATGGGATTTATTCATTCATAAAATGCTGATTTATAGCATTGGGGAAAAAAATGACAGAAAAGATGAAAATCCAATTCGTCCATCAAGTATCCTGCTGCAAACAACAAATCTACTGGTGAGAGAGAGAGGAATTAGGGCTGTTAAAAGCAAAGCTATCATAGTTTAATGTTCATCACCGTAGCTGGCAAGGTTTGAAGGTGGACTTATATGTATTCAAATGACCCTCAGATCTCAGATACCTTCCCTGTTCTTCCTCTTGTGCAGATAGTATTTCTTGTTCCCGTTTCAAGAGGGCAAAGCTAACGAAAAATTGAGCAGGAATAATTTTAGAAATATTCTCTGTTTGAAAATACTTTCTAATTAATCACTTTGGACCTTCAAACTATCAAGATATTCAAACACTAATGAGTAACATATTAAATTTACTTTATAACTTCTGTTTTGAAAGCATTTTACAAGTGTTAATAAAAAAAAAATTAAAAAAAAATAACCTGACCCTGGAATAGAAAGTTCCATGTGGCCTTTTAGCGAAGATTTTGCAAGACAGAAACAAATTGAAGAGTTAACTTTCTTGATATGGCTCTCTTCAATTGTCCCTGTCCCAGAGCTTAGCTATACCAGTTTAATCCAAGGTGCTGACTTCAAAAATGATAGCACTGACCGATACTGAGGTAAGGCTGGTTAGGGTTAGAGCTTAGACACTAAGAAAGCCCTACATTCAGCACTGATTTCATGGTGGCTTTGTGGTTGATACTAACGGATAATTTCTAATTTGGCCAAATGCTGTTTTTTCATAAAAATATTGGACCCCTTTTTCCTCTCTTTCATAAAGTTCTGAAACACAGGACGCGAATCAGTGGCATTGTACACCAATAAAAATCTCTCAGTACTTGAGCAGGCTGACGAGATGACTCAGACAGCAAGAAATAGTTATATCAGAACGCAGTGAGCAAAAGGCATCTGTCTTGTCATTATTCCTCAAGAAAGTGATATTATGTGTCATCAGATTGTGCTTTCTGAAGAACTCTGAAGTTCGTTTGCCAGGTGCAGGCTTTGGAAACTCAGAAACTGCCTTTGGAGCCCATTTCTCATCCAATACCTGCTCCTCTTGTCCCTTAGGGCTCACCTTGCCCTATACCTCTCCATAGGTATTTCTTCCCCCGCCTACTCTCTGTTACCAGAAAGTCAGTTTGGTAACCCAAACTGAAGTATGTAGGAGAAGCAGAAGTTGATGGTTGCATGGGCTGCGGGGAGACTAGGGTTTTAATCTACTCGAATATGTTTATATGAAGATTTTTACCTTTTCTTTAGTTTTTGTCCACAAAATATTTCACTATTTCCATTGTGATTGATTGTTTCAAAGTTGAAAAGTTTTTACTTTAGTAGATAAGCACTGAAGTCACAGTAGACCAAAAAAAGCAAAGCATTTGCCTGTGATGTCCTTTCAGTAGGCTGAAATGTGTTTCTGCTTGGAAAATTGCAGATCATGAAAACCTGTATAAAAGTGAGATTAATGGAAATAGCGCACAAGCAGAAGAGGTTTGAGTATTTCAGATAATAAAACTCTCTCCTTATAGGCCAGAGAGCTGCCGTCAGGAGCATCCAGCATCCGTCTGCTGTCCCACCGCTTGCCCTCGCCCCTGCCCGCCGGCCCCCTCGCAGCCCTGGCAGGGGGATGCTGCGGGGGCCGGGTCCCTAAATGACCCGGGGGTGCTCTCCAGCCAGCATCTCCCTGGCTCTGCAATTCGATGATCCTGCAGAGAAACCTGACCTTTCCCAATGACTAATAGCTAAACTTCCTACACTTAAGTAGCTAAATTAAATGATGTGAAAGCCTTGCTCAGTGCAGCTTGGTGATTAGGAGAAAGAAACCAGGACTGGAAATCATTGCTTATTAAAGATTTCCGATGTGCAGTAATCTAAAAAAGCTGAATTTTTGAAAACCAACTGGTTTAGGAGATCAGCAGCCTGGTGTGGAGATGGAGAAGGTGCAGTGAACCTCTCCTGATCCTAGACAAGAAGCCTAGAAAAATGTTTCCACAGTGATACTAAAATCTTAATAACCTGTCAAACGTGCTGCTCAGAAGACATTTGGAATGAAAAATAGTTCCAAGATTTCCAACTTGAACAATGCAGAGTTCATTATACATCCATCAAAAGCCAAAGTGAACGTTAATTTACCTCAAGTCACGTTGCTGATGAAAGCCAGAGCCTACTTTTGAATTTTAGAGGAGAAAACCGGTAGTTTCAGCCGTGGCTTTCTAACTGCCCATGTTTATAGGTACCATAGTGGCAAAATGAGCACGGAAAGATAAATCTGTGAGTGGCCAAACAGTGGAAGGTGTATTATATCTAAAATAAGTGTTACCTAAACACAGACACTGGGGAAAAAAGAAATAAACAGAGCCCTGTGGACTACAAACGTGAACTGCTTAATCGACCCGATAGATGTAACTTGAGAGTTACACCACTCAGGCAATTTTTTCTTGGACAATGTGATTAGGAAAAATGGATCCTATAAAATACAGTACACTGGGACCATGCAGGAGAGAAACCACCCCCCCAGAAATCTGCATTGATAAGGCAGTCTTGTAGCGTGCCATAAACCTCGTTGCATCTTCCCAGCGGCACGAGCCCACGGGGCAGGCGGCCAACTTCCACCTTACCTGTAACCTGATGAGTCGGCCCCAGGAGCTGCTGCTGGAGTTCAAGAGAGGCTGGGCATCCGCGTTGTTGGTGCTTTTGGGTGTCCTTCAAATTATCAGACAAATAGGAGTTGTTCTCAAGGAGTTTGTCTTTGAAAATAGGAAAACCATGCCTTTTCCTAGTGTTAAGCTCGCACAGATGCTCTCTCAAGCTTTGCGTTTTTGCCCATCATCACGATGTTTGACTTGTGAGCTGTCACTTCATTTTGGGGGAAGCTGATGTGGTCACAGAAATAGTCTTGGTTTTCTTTGGGAGTGACATGTTCATTTATAATACGGACTTTTTAGCAGGCCTGCTGTTGAAGAAAAGAGAAATTTTCGATCCAATTTGAAGATGGCTTGAGTGAGTGTCCTGGTTTCGGCTGGGATGGGGTTACATTTCTTGCTAGTGCTGTGTTTTGGATTTAGTACGAGGAGAATGTTGATAACACACTGATGTTTTCAGTCGTTGCTAAGTGCCCTCCTAGTCCAAGGACAGCTCCCACGCCTACTGACTGAGCTAGGTACACAAGATGGGAGGGAACATCATCAGGACAGCCAGCCCAGCTGGCCAATGGGGTATTCCATACCATGTGACGTCATGCTCAGTATATGAATGGTAGGCGTGATCCAGGAAGTACCGATCGCTACCTGGTTATCGGTCAGCGCGGGGGGGGAGCAATTGCATTGTGCATCACTCATTTTGTATATTCTATCATTATCATTATTATTCTCCCTTTTCTGTTCTGTTAAACTGTCTTTATCGCAACCCACGAGTTTTTCTCCCTCTCCCCCTTCCGAATCTCCCCCCGCCCCACTGGGGGGGGGGACTGAGCGAGCGGCTGCGTGGGATTTGGCTGCCTGCCAGGTTAAACCGTGACAGTGAGAAAACTAAAGCTACAAGTAGACACAGCCCCTTGCTTATCCCATTAAGAGCAGCAGCAGATCTCTGAATGCTTCGGTGCAATAAGCCACAACCATAACTTTTGTGAAGGAAATCTTTATCAGGGGTGGTACAGACAAATTGATGACTTACCTTTTTGTGTAATTAAAAGCTGCTATCTCTAAAGTCTTTGGCAGAGAACAAATTAGGTGGGAACCTAGAATAGGAAAAAGTCATTACCCTTAAAACAGGAGGCTACATTTCTCGAGTGCACAAGCTGTTAATTAGGATGTGGAAGCTAATTCAGTGAAATGGGGGAAGCTTAAATTAAGGTGTTTCAACTAGAGATGAAATTAGGAAATTTGAACTCCTCCTGAGAATGTACAAAAAGCACATTATTGCTGCGGCTGAGCTTTCTCATGAACACCCAGTTCCCAGGGGTTTCCTCCAGGACGTGGGGATGGTCACCCCGAGGGGCACGGCTTGCTGTGAGGCCACCCGAAGCCTCCCCGTGCCCACGAGGGCACCCAAAGGAAAAGGGCAAATACCCAGAGCAAGGTTTCCTCCTTTGTTTCCACCTTTTTCTCACCAGCTTCTGAGTTTCTTCTCCCAAGATTGTTGCTCTTTACTTGTACACATGGCACACAGAGATAGTTAAACTTAGTACTGTATCTCTTATTACGATTCCTGTAGGAAAGGTGCAAATTAAGGGCTTCTGCTACGCATTGCATGTGAATGACAGATAGATCCTGTCTTTGGCTCTTTTTTAATAACAGAGATATTGGAGTAAGTAGCTGATTTAGTTCCAGCGCACACAGTATTAGGTACAGTACGCGCTATATTCCAGAAGATAAAATACAGCTAGTGATGACTCATCCCCACTGCTGCAATAATTATAGTTCAGCCAGGAAAGATGTAACAGAATTAATTCAAGAATGTTTAGCCTGAAGGCATCTGACAGCATTTAGAAAATGTGTGAAATGTGTTTTCTTTGGGTAACTTTTTTAGAAAGAAGGCTTTTTGTAGCTTGACTAATCTGAGCGGAATGACCTAAAAAAAACCCCCACAACCAAACCCAAGTTCCCAGGGTGCCCCAAGCACCCCCCGAGATAGCCCGAGGGAATGGGGCACCATCCAGGTGTACTTGGCTGTGTATTTTGTTGTGTGGTGGAGGAAAAGGAGGAGGAGGCTGACCCTTCTTGTGCCACATGGACTGGGAACATTTCCCACCTACCCAGCCCAAACCCAGCTGGTTTTGCTGGTTTTTAAGGGGATTTGCCATCCTCTGACCACAATTGTAAGCAGCAGCCCGGGCTGGGCTCTGCCTGCACGCCCCCCGTACGAGTAAGTACATAATAAATACAATGAAGTGTCTGATATCTACAAAAGTCTTACCTCCATGCTGTGTATTTTTGTGCTAGATGCTTCCCATTTCCGACATAAATTGGTTAATAACTTAGCTTTGCATTTCCTTAAAAGGATCTTAATTACACAATACACGGAGCACAAAGCCTTGTCTCAGCAGCCTCCAGACAATGGCAATGGGTGATGAAGTGCATTAAAGCCTTCACTGGTATTGTTTACACATTTACTGCTGGTTGTGGTCTCCAGCGATAGAAAAGGCAATAAATAAAAGCTGTTAGGATTGTTCTTTTCATTATCATATGGTTTTATAGCCTTTGGTGTCTTAACCACCTATGCATAAAATTGACTGATATCACTTGTAATTACTGGAAATAACTACTCTTAATTCTTCTGACTGATATTTGAAGCTTTACCTGGGTTCTGACACCACTGCTCGGTGCTGCATTAACCCGGGCACGATCCCGAGTGAGAGTGGGTGAGGAGGAGGCACATCTCCCCCCAGCAGCGGGATCTGGCCTGCAGCACCGAGCCCGTGCAGCTGGAAGAAGCATCCCAAACAGCGTGCAAACGTGCAAGGATGCTCATGCCGCTGCAGAAAGGGTGGGAGGGCAGGGCTGCAGCGGGGTGCCAGGGCACGGCACGTGGGAGAAGCGGAGTTTGGGTCAGCCGGTGGCATGGCAATTGGTAGCTCTTCATAATGTCGACGGATGTATGTAATGGGGAAGGTGACGGCACTGCAAAATGCAAAGGGAGATGGAGACCGCCGCGCTCAGGGCACTGCTCGCGTTTAGAGAAGAGTCTTGGGGAGGAGCGGCTGCGTCTCGTCGCATACGAGATCTGAAGCTGAGTGCTCAGGATTTACCAGCTCTTCCTGGAAATGGGGTGGAGGAATTGATTTTTAATAAAAAATAGGTTCTCTACCAAGCAAGCTGCTTTCTACGTATATTTTCCACTTTCTGTTGAAAAGTCAAGATCTGGTTGTTGGCTTTTTGAAGAAAAGTCACGAGTGCAAATAAACCCCCTTTTCTGTGTCTGTGCAAAGTGACTGGGACACCAGCGTCCTTACTGGGGTCTCACTGCACCAAAAACGGAGCGCAGGGGAAAGATCTTGGCCCTTCCTTTGTGGAAGGGACAGCAGCAAGCTGGTCCCCTTCCGCGCAGGCAGGTACCGGCTTTCCTGCCTGGAAGGGTGGGCAAGGACCTCGCTCTTCTTTCTTCCACCGGCCAAATTCTTTCATCTCCGATCTATCCCAGGAAGTCTCCTTGCCTTGTATTTGAAGTAATTGTATTTGAAGTAAAATTTTGAGATGTTTTCCTTCCCAATGTAAGTCAGGGCCCTATGCTGGAAGGAAGGTGAAGCCTCCATCAGTTTTCCTGACAGAAAGCAATTCTTTGTCATCGCAAACTTATCCTTAGGTCTCTTTTATGGCCGATGAAGAAGATCTGATCATCCTAATTCATCGATTTGTTTCCGGCCTATCTGTGACTTGGATTTGATCGCTCTAGCTTTCCATCTGAGTAAAACTGCAATGCGTTAGCCAGATAATAAATTTGCTTAAATTTACTTATTTATTTAACCTTCTTAAAATGAAATCCAAGGAAAAATACCCAGAATTGATTTATTCTGCTGTGAATCATCAACTCTGAGCTTGCTGATAACCCTAAGGAGGAAGAGCACAAGTCACCAAGCTCTGCTTCCCCGGGAGCCCCCGCGAGGTGACGTCGCGTTGGGGCAGCGGTGACACCAACCCGTCCGCCGAGCTGCAGGGTCAGCCTCGTGGGCCCCGGGGACCCACCAAGCTGCGCGGGAGGAGTTGCCCTTGCTGTCCTGTCCCTGCTTCCGCCAGCCTGGGCTGGGCAAGGCGGGGGTCTCGTTCGGCGGGCACTGCAATACTGAGGTTTGGTTTACGTTGGTGGGGTTTTTTGGGCATTGGGTTTCTTGTTTGTTTTTTTTTTTTTAATTTTTGCTCTTCTGTCATGTTCCCTGCTGCTTTGCTCTTCCCCGTAGTGTATTCCCAGGGAATGTTACACATGCGTAAGGAAAACCAGAAAGGTGGCTTAAATCTGCAAAGCTATGCGAAGTGCGTTTTAGTTTTACCTTTCACGCAATCCATCATGCCTTTAAGTGTAGAAATTGTTATAGACCAGCCTGAGATAGACAGCATGATTTTTTTTTCTGTTTTAAATGTTTCTCAGTTATGCAGTATTTTATGAAAAAGCGATGTCTCACTAGTCAACATAAGGAATGTGGAGACATACTTTAAGGAGTTTATTTTAACCGTTATGCATTTAAATAGTTCCATTAGAGTGGACATGCTCTCCCCTCTGCCAATAAAGATCAGTCTTAAGAGAGCAATTTAGGCTCTTCAAGGAATTATTTTTGCTATTTCAAAGTTTAATCTGCTACTCATTTTATGAAAAAATGATTTTACACAAATGAAGCAGCCTTTGGTTTAACCTTTGTGGTCATATATTTATTTCCTACGATTGCCATGTGATGTTATTATCTATTATTACAGATTTACCGAATAAATGAGTTAGCAGCGACCTGATCAGGCCCTCAAGGCACTGTATGGATCCAGACTTCTTGATTACCTGCCTTTCATTGCTCCCTACCAGCCAGCACAGTCACAAAGACACAAGTAGCTATTCTGAGCATTGAAAAATAGAGGTGGGGTACACAACGTTTTCCTCTAATGGCTTTTGTCAATATATGATAACAACAAGAGCCGAAATACGAAAAGGTAGGACATTTAATGCCTGTTGTATTCAGTCCTGCTTCCATTTCTAAAGGATTTAAGAGAAATTTAAAGATAAGTTGAAATATTAAAAACCTCTTACAATAAGTTATGCGATCCTAAAAAATATTAGTACCTGAAGTATATCTCTTTGAAAGTCTAAAGCACGACTCATTACAAGAGGTAATACCTGTGGGACTCTGAAGCATGACTGATGCCAGAGAATGACCATATTCACCGTGTTCTCCAGAGGACCTAAAATCTTCCAGATTCCTTATTAAGTGACAGCTGGGAAATAGCTATGGAGACTCTTTGAATTCATCATTGCAAACACTTATTTTTATAAAAGAGAACAGGAGAGAAAAACAGTGGATATTTCCAATTACCACTTATTAAGATATGAAAACAGATTAAAGCAGTTGCTGACAGAACCCAGTATTTAAAAAAAAATCAAACCTGCATAAATAATATTTGCTCAATGACGGCAAGAGACTGCCAGAACAGTTCAAGTCAGTTGGATAAATCATACACAACAGCCCAGGATCCAGGAGCCCCTCTCAGACTTTGATGATCCCACTGCTTTGCCTTTACATTGTTCACAACGATTAGTGTAAAAGTGATGTATGAAGCCTGACGAGACTTTAAAAAAATTCCTAATGTAAAACTCCATAAAAAACCTTCTAAATTAAGAAGGAGATTAAAGTAAGATTTAGTAAAATAAGGGCAAATACATATTTTTTCATTGTTAAAACTTGTCCAACCCAGTGTCACATATAATATCGTGGCAGTTTCAAGACGCAAAGAGGACACACGTACCTGCATGCACAGGCATGTATACACACGCTTCCACACCTCCTAATCTCCCTGACAATTTCTTTTATCCCTCAGTTTTCAGAGAAATTTTGAAGTCCTTTACAACTCTCAGTGCCTGTGAAGGAGTTTGTGCTGTAACAGCCAGCAAGTGTTTTAAAAAATAGGTGTCTGAGCGTGTCCATGCCCTGAAGATGCATATTTCTGCAGAACTGAAATTCGTTAGACTTTGAGGCCCTAGCAATTCAGGCAATGCTAATTATTGTGCATCCAGAAAATGATCTAGTTGTAAGTCCCATTTCAAAGCTCATTTTCCCTCCATGCCTTGTAGGGTTAGCTTTCAGACGAGTATTTTGTTAAGCTCGCTGCACTTCGTGCTTGAGACAGCTTGTCTTAAAGTCAAGTGAAGGTGAACCTGCGTGCTGCTGCTTTATGGTGCTTCCCAGGAGGTTTGTTCCAGATTCCACGGTCTTTTTTAGGAGAGCTGCTGTTTGTAGAAGTGGAAGCAAAGCAGCTTTTTCCAGGGAAGGTGGAGATCCTCCGTCAGGGGCTGGAGGAGAGGGCTGGCTCTTCTCCTGGCCTCCATTGCTGCTCACCTAGCTGAACTCATTTAGAGTATTTTGACCAAGAAGTCAGATATTGTCCTCTGACTCTTCTGCCCGCGGCCGGTTTGTTCTGGCCGGCGTTGGTGGAAGGCTGTCCCAGCAAGGGTGTCCTGCCGTCTTCTGTTTGTCTCCATCTGTATCAAATGTAACACTCATCTTCCTTGTATTCCTCTCTGCAGCCTATTAGCATTATTACTTTTTAAATTACCCTAATTTTCTCCTTCTACCTAAGAAGCTATTTGGAAAATATACTTATTCTTAAGTATCTACATCTCTTGACTTGTAGCTCTAATTACAAATAATGATTTGATGGGGCAAGTTAAAATTATCATCCTGGTGAGTGAATTGCAAGGTTCAAACAGCCAAGAGCTCTACCTTATCGCCTGCAGCAATTTCAGGAAAAGAAAGTGTAGAATTGCATTAAGTGATCATTTCCATCGCTGTAAGACATGTGGCCGCATCCTCTGCCTTCTCCCAATGAACAACTTCGTTGCAAATGGGGCAAATTTCACTGCGGACACTTTCCCCACGATTTAACCTTGTCCAACATCAGGCCAAAGGATTGAATGATTTTTTTTTTTTTTTTTTTTTTAAGAAAGGCATGCTCTTTTGAGATGTGTCGCAAAGAGATGTGCTGACCTTTGAATAAGGAGGATTAAGGCAGGACAGCTTTGATTACTGGTCATCTGGTTAAGCTGGAAAATAAGACGTGGTCTTGCTTGTCAGGGGTGATACAGATAAGAAGCTTTGAATTTGATCACATGGCAATAGTTTGGGATGATTTGAAAACAAAAATTCATCACCAAAAACTGTCTAGTTTTGAAAATGTTGCTATCAGTCTGTGCCAGCATGGAAATGGGACCATTCAAAACCTTCCACGTGTGGGAAGAGAAGAGGGTAAGAGACTCAGATCCATCAGGAAGCCGGAGCAGCCCGGGGCTGAGGACACGAGCACAGGGTATACGATGCAAAGACACCATTGCAGTACTTGTTATGGTGTGTTTTAACCAGAAATTTCCTCTAGGGCTCGAGAAACTTCCTCAATAAGAGTTTATAGAGAGGTGCTTTGGTTCAGCGTAGCCACATTTAAAAAAAGACAGTGAAAACTTCCTTGCTCACCTTGACTCAAAGATATCTCCTCTTAACAAAACCTGTTGATAGCACCCTCTTACTTTTTGGCTTTGGCGGGACGTGCCCAGCCAGCCAGGTGAAGCAGAAGTAAAGCAGATGACGCCTGATGGCATGATAAGGGCTCCTAAGCGTGTTCCCTAAGTGATACAACCAGGAAAATGAGGGAAGCGAGTGTCGTGCTCATTTAAAGAAACTGGGTAATATTTTCAGAGAGGTTAGCTGATATTAGCACTCTGTTAAGTACTGACATGGCTTAGGATGTGTCCCGAAAAAACAGGAGATCTGGGCATTTACTGCTTTTCAGTGCTATCCATTTTTTTCAAAATTTGGACCAATGAACGCTTGTGCAATTCAGCAAATAATTCTGGGCAGAGCCGCTAAACAGGAGACAAGCCTTTAGTCAACGCTTTTATATAGTATTTTGCCAGGGATGGAGCAGAATTTGGCGCTGTCTCTGCCAGCCTGCTCCTCAAGCAGAAATGAGTGCTGGGGAGATGCACAGAGCTGAAACCAGGCAAGTGCTGCTGCTTCTCTGTGAAAATTGGGCAAGGATGGAAAAGATGTCTTTCAGGGAGCCGAAGGGACCATATGCGGAGCATGATCGATGTTTCTTTCCAAATAATAAAAAATAAAACCAAAAAAGACATTGATAAAAAGAAAAAGGAAAAAAAAAAAGAGAGAGGAAAGAAGACACATATGAAAAGTTATGACATTTCTGTTGACATCTACCTTTGATTTTCAGACTAATTTGTTTCCAAGGGTTATGAGTTTCACTTAGATGGAGGATAGGTATTAAATCAACCTGACGGTTTTGCCAGGATATTTATTTAAAACCTTACCCCTTAAATTATACAGCAGTTATCTGACAGAAAGATGATTGAATTAATGAGGGATTATTACAATATTCTTGATTTGAAAAATTAGAAAACAACACCTCCCTCTGCCCCCAGGAGATCTGGCTGTTTCATTAACAATTAATAGAAAAAATTGACACTGCAAGAGCTGCAAATCACACTTACCCTGAATAATAGAAAGCCGAGAGTGTTGGACTCAAATATATTTAAAGTATTTTCCCATGAACCTGCCAGCTCTCATCTGAAAAGGTTCTATGTCTGCCCGCTATTTCGTCTGACAGTAGATGGAGAAATGGAAACCAGCAAAGTAAATTGTTCTTTTTTCCCCCCCCGGTGATAAAAAAGTCATTACCATGAAGACCATTTATCTTTCTGAACAGATATGGTATTTTTTGTTGAGTTTCTTTTCACATAAGTTTCCCGGGTAAGGCTGTGGCACTTAGGGATGTCCTGAGATACACTGCTATCTGGTTTTATTTATTTATAAAATGATTATTTATATTTATAAATGATTATTTATAAATGATAGCGAGCATTTTACTGAAGCCATTCGGCGCAGACCTGAAGCTGGCTTCCTCTGCTGAAAGCTCAAATAATAAGGTGACACCAGAGCATGGCACTCACCCAGCTGACTTCTCTCCTTACTTTAACGACAGGGTACCGCGCTCAGAAAATCACCATTAAATCCCGTTTGTGTGGCAACGTCCTGCCTGCTGTGGGCAGCTGGGAGGGTGCTGCCCACCGGAGATGGTGTGCTCCAGCCCGCCAGGAGAAAAAAATAGGTATTATGTGTAGGTATTATACAAAAAATAGGTATTATAGCCAGATCCCCTTGCATTTTGCGTTTGCCCCAGCGAGTTGCATAACTCTGATAGTGAAGTTTGGTGGAGCACTAGGAGCCTCCCTGAGGGAGGACGGTTATTTTCAGTGAGGCAGCTAAGGCTTGGTTTTGTTAACATTAGGAACAAAGGAAAAAAAAATAATCCTCTGGATGCGAAAAAGATGAGAAGTAAAGAAAGCTGTGGATCAGCATTATTTTGGAGATGTTACCTGGTGTTTCTGGGCCCCATAACATGATCTAGCAGTGATCTTGGACACCTTTTTAGATGCTTTAGTGCAAGGAACGCGTGTCAGCTGTAAGCAGGAGCTGCGGGGAGCACAGTTACGGGCCCCTAAGCCCAGACCTGTTCTGGCAGCGTGGTCCGACACAGCTGGGTGAGGGATGCTGGGGGGTTCATTTAACTCGATTTTACATGGTATCAGTGAATTGCTTTCCTTTTTCTCGTCTTAATACTTTATCTATTCTGCCATGCAAATAATTTCTAGCATCTGTCAAAGGAGTATTTATTAGCACAGATGTGCTGGCCGTATGCAGCTGCACTGAAACAGCCAGGTGAGGGCTGTGGCCGCAGTTCTTCACTAAGGAAAATAACTTGATGTGTGGAAAGTGGTGCCGAGAGAAGATTTTGATAGAGCGTAGCCTTCCTGGGAAATGTTGAAAGGTGTTGGACCATCTTCACATTGCTTCTTTTTAGTTGCTCAAGCGGAGTAAGGCATATTTTGAGCAGAGCACACAAGCATAAGCATCACAAATTGCAAAGACAGGGAATCTTGCTTGTCCTCGCCATAAGCGAGTTTGCAGCGGCTGTTCAAGAGCAGAAGGCAGCCGTACCATCAGATCTCCAAATCTACCTCTGTTCTGACAGAGAAGGGACAGAAATGACTGAAATTTAATTTCCTCTTGGTCCCTGCGGAGGGACAGTGCTCAGCAGAGTTTCTGCAGAGAGAACACGGAAATCTGGCAGTATTGCCAAACGCCTCCAAAGCCCAGGTCGTGTCAGTTGAATGGTTGTGAAGTAGCTCAAAAATCTGTGAATGAAATGTTCCCTAGTTTCAGGAAATAGTGTTACTTACTTATTTTCAAGACTTCCACCGAAGATCTTAAGAAGGATTTAAAAATATTTTCCATCCACAACTTTTATGTTTACGACATATTATTAAATTACCATGGCCTATGACAATGTTTTCAATCAACACTTTTAATGGTTGATCATAAAAATGGCACTCCGGAATTTTTCCAGGGAATTCCTCATGCGGACAGCTCATCAATACCTACCTCATTCACTTGAGATGTCCTCCTCCACCTAAACAAGAGCTGGAGGCACTTCGAGTACAATATTAACTCTCCTTAAGGGAATAAGCTATAAATCAACACACTCTGCACATACGTACACCGTTAATGAGCCATGTACCATGCCTGGAATAAAAAAGGCTCCTGATTAATATAAAATATTTATTATATTGAGCCTCCGCCCGTGCATGGGAAGGCAGCGTGGAGCTGGTGGCAGGTAGGACCCGCTTGCGAGCATCTCCCTGGCTGGGAGGAAGAGGGGGAAGGAGGAGGTGGATGAAGGGCTGATGCGCTCACCCCACAGGGCTACTCCTCTCTGCCACGTCCTCGTGACTGCACGTCTGTCTGTCGGTATTTACTCTGCCATTTTACGTTCGACTGAGCCGGCGGGTCAATTAAAAAATTATAGACTGCTTTGCTGTAATTTACGTTAATTAAAATTAGACTGCTCCATTCCTATGGTATTAATCATAAAAAAAGTAAATCAATACCATATTTTCACTTCAGCATGATGGCTGGTAGGTTTAACTTTTCAGAGGTGTTTCTCGGAGGTTTCCTTTCCCATCAGAGTCCCTTCAAGACTAGAAATACAACTTTTTTTAGAGCTGCTGCTTTCCCGTTGATCGTTTTAGCAGCCTCAGAGAGGCAACACGTGCACCCCCGCCAGCCTTCCCCGGGGAAGGACTGCACGTCAAAACAGCACACGGCCACTGCGAAACTGCTCCTTTCTTACTCCTCAAAACTCTCCCATTTCAAATTAAATGAAGCAGCTGCTGAGTTTCCAGACTGCTGCGTCGCAGAGCCGCAGGACCCGGAGACCCTGCCTGGGAGCTGACAGCTGAGTTTTGCCAGGATTTTTATTTTACTGGTTGCAATGCCTTCAGAAAACTTTCTTTCGAGTACATATTTAATGGGATTTTTTTTCCTGGAAAAGATTAACTCATTCAAGGTTTGCAGCAAATATTTCTAGCTGCTTGGATGAAGCATTACCCTCACAAAAAGCGGGGGTAAAGGCAGTGGATGGAAATGCTGGCTGGATTCTTGGGGTGGAGGGTTGGTGGAGGAGCGGCTCTGTTGTGCCTATTTATACATCCGAGGAGCAAATATCAGATCTTTCTGAAACGTTGAAGAAAGACTGTTCAGATCATGAGATGCACATGTCCTGGTTACGGCGAGGGTACAACAGGGCGTGCGAGGCGTGGAGGGAGAGGAGACACCGTCCCCTGGCTGCCATCCCCCACGGGGCTGGCTTGTGCTCCTCAGGTGCTGGTCTCTTATGCGATACATGTAGCTTTTAATTAGGAGACGTGTAATCGCATTTAATTAAGACCGCTGCCTTCGGTAATAGAAAGCGTGAAAATAGTAAATAGAGGAGTCAAGTGCAGATTGAACCTTGAGCTATTAAGTGGTGAAATGATTTAGTGGAGCACCGGCTTTAATAGGGAAGCCTGTTGGATTTATAAGGCATTTAAAGGCAATTGTTTTCTGGCAGGGTAGCGGTGGGGGTTTAATGAGCTGCTCCTCAGCTGGAGCAGAGACGTCCCCACCCGGTTAGCGGTGTGGGTGATGGAGGTGCTGATTGGTGCTGTGATGGTAAAAGTGCTGCAGCAGGAGCCTGCAGGCTTGATTAAAAGTGCTCCTTGTGAGGGGCTGTGATTCAGCAGCTCGGGGGGAGAGGCCACCTCCGAAGGCTGAGATGGCTGGGGAAGGTTGCAGGCTTCACCCCGTGGAATAAGAGCGTGTCTCTGGAAATCTCAGGTATGGCTTTATGTTCCTGGGTGTAAATTAATCTTCCTGTTCAGGGCTGTGTTTTCTGTGTCTGATGAGAAGGGCTCGAGGCAAAGGGAGGAAGGTCTCCGCCTCTGAAAGCGGAGGGGGGGAGCTGCTGGCAGTGCAGCAGCTGAGGAAACCCCCCAGCCGCTGGGAACGGGACCTAACTGGGGAAGGTAAATAATGAATGATCCAGAAGGCGCTGATAGCGGTGGACGCGCCAGCTTGTGCGCTGTCCTTGCCACCCCCTGTCCTTGGTGAGAGGGGGGATGCTGGGAAGGAAGGGGGCTTGGGGGGGAGGATGCCATGACTGTCTGTAACCCCTATGAAGAAGGTCCAGAAAAGGCTTTGGAAAGAAACACTGCCTTGCCTGCACCCTTCCCCCTTGGTAAGGAAAAGACCCTGATGGCGGCTGTGGGACTCGCTTTCCCCTTCGGGCTCCTGGTAGGAGAGATGGGATGTGACCTTCAGCCGGGGCACCCCAAGGCCACCCTGCTCGGGGTCACAGCTTTGCCGTGCGTTGGCGTGTGGGCAGGATCCTGCCTGTCCAGCCTTGCCCAAAGCACTTAGTTGAAACAGGTTGCAACTTCACAGGCTGCGCATCTTGCAAGAGATGAAATGTGAAAGCGCCTTCCAAGTCTGCACTTGTAACTCAGATGCAATGGGGCTGATCGGTACAATTGCCCTCCAGCCTCAGCGCGAGCACACACGTGCTCTTTGGGGATGTGATGCACTGGAGGTACAGGAAAAAATGATAACTCTAATGAGTTTCTCTATTTTCATGTGTACAACACTCCGATGTTATGCAAATACTCTCCTAGTAACAATTCGGGAGCTTTCTGAGGAAGCGCTACGTTCCCTCTGGTGCAGCAGAGCATATCTGTATTGCTCTTTTTTAAAGGATCTCTCTAAAAGGCTTTAAAACTTCAAGTGTAACAGCACAAGTCCTGACTTAGTGCAATTTGGGGGTAAAAGAAGTAGTGACAGGCACCAAACCTCTCTTTAACCTGAAAGATGAAGTCCTTGGGGAAGAGATTATACTGGGGCAATTGGAATTGATAACACAGGGATTATAGTTGTGCATCCAAGAGGCACAAAACAACTGTTATACCCAATTCCCTGTTTGTCTATACTCTGAAAATGTCTTTTCTCGCAGTGACAACTGGAAACTAAAGCAGAACAAGCTTCAGTATTGTAGTGAAGTCTTGGGCAATGTAAGCCTGCATGTTGCTTTCCCAAGTAGCTTGTCTTTCTGATAGGCGTAATGAAGACAATTAAGCCTGTTTTCTCCTTTTCTGTTGTTGTTGCTCACAGTATGGCGAGAGCATTCGAACAGTTCCCACAAACAAGCTCTTCAATCATGTTTATTGTTCCTTGACATTCTTTACAACATCTTAAAACTCGCAGCTGCGTAGCGATGCGGCTGCCCTGCGTGTTGAGTCCCCGGCATGCATCAGGGGCTTCATAATGCCTGTATTAGAGCTCAGTGAGTTAATTACTGCCATTAGAGGTTATGGCTCAGGAACTGTTAATCAAAAAATGGTAATGAAATGCGCGTTCATTTTTGCCCTTTTTACCCTTATTGGCCCCTTATTGGGGGGGATCAGTGCAGTGTGCATCTCTTCCCTCTTTCCAGTTTTTTTTGAAAGAAATGAGGCTTTGCCTAGAAATAATTATTGCTACTTTAAGAGGCACAGGAGCTAGGGAATCAAATCTGTACAACCCCTCAGACCCCTGAGAAGGGATCTTTTAGGAAGAAAAGGGTGCAAGTCAGCAATGTTTTGAAATATAAATCACTGTATTTTAGAAGTGAGACCCATAGTCATGTCTGGCCCTGCCGTGCAGATGAGAACATTAACTCTTCATTCCCCAAAGCTCAGCTGCAGGGAAAATGGTGTTTGCATATTCACTGCCACGGACAACTGCAATTTCTCACTGGGAAATAGGCTGTCCTTTGTAAAACACCGGGTCGCGCTCCGATGGGTGTGACAGTTTTACGCTGAGAGTCGTGCGACACTGGCACAAGTTGCCCAGAGAGGTGGTGGATGCCCCGTCCCTGGGAACACTCAAGGTCAGGTTGGACGGGGCTCTGAGCACCCTGATCTGGTTGAAGATGTCCCTGCCTACAGCAGAGGGTTGGACTAGACGGCCTTTAAAGGTCCCTTCCAACCCAAACTATTCTGTGATTCTATTCCATGACCAAGTGCTGGGGATTTAAAACAGGCAAACGCCGTAGCATGGTGGATGGAGATGGGTGGTGACGCATGGGGAAAGATGGGGCAGAGAAAGGGTTTGGGGGCTAAAGATGGAGATCTGCAGTCAGACCTTCCCATCTGACCTAGCACTGTGTCCCACCAGGTTGAACACCATCCCCAAGCCTTCCCTGGAGGTCCATGGGACTCTGCCCCATGGCCCATGGTGGCTCAGCTGGTGGCTAAGCACTTTGATGGGCAAAGGGGTCAATCTGCATGCACCTTTTGAGCAGGTTCCTCTGCAACTGTTAACAGACTTTGGAAAAACTGACTGCAGGAATTTTTCTCTAACCTATTGTCAACATTTGGCCTCGAGTAGAACTGCCAGGAGCTCATCTGTAATTTTTTTTGCCTGAATTTATCACGACTTCAAGCTCATGTTCCTCTGTACCAGCTATTCCTCCCAGGGATGCAAATGAAAACTTCAGATAATTTTTGAAAACCTTGTTGCTGGCTGTGACATGCTCCTATAAATTTTCTAATACATTAAGTTGTTAGTGCTTTTACTGTGTATACCTTGAAGATGTGTTTTAACGACGATTGTAAATCTCTGGAGCAGATCAATGTTATTTTGAAATCCAGTGTCTCTGATGCGTCGCCGTGTGATGGTGTGTCTGCTCCTTACAATACCCATGCACAGGAGTATCTAGGCTGGGTGTTGCTCTTATTGAAGTCGATGAAAAATGAACCATTGGTTTCAGAGGCAGAAAGATGCAGTCTTTAAAAAAGAAGATTTTGCGGGGGAAATCTCCTTATTGCTACGTTACAGTAGATATCTAATAGTTTATATATGTGAAAGAAACCTTGAATAGTTATTTACTCACACATGGCAACTGTGGGCAGGTATGCGGAGGTTAATTCAGCTCAATCTGATCACCAATGTCAGAACCCAAAGAATCAACACAAGTTGTGCAAACTACCCCTTGTACCCCATCCTGACCCCCCCCTTCAGGGAGCCGACATCCCAAGTGCACCAGGACCCTAAAACTGGAGAGAGGCGTATGCGCTCTTACCTATGGATCATCAGTTTTAGACCACAACAGATGTTATTTAAGAGACTTTTCAACAACAACATATGTAGATTTGACTGCGCAATATTGCAGAAAGTGTCTGCTGTGTAGTAAAGAAGTCCCAGCAACATATCTAGTGGGGGAAATAATGTAAAAATTTTACTAGGAAAATACTGTAAGAATTTATAAGCCCGAATATATTTTGTAGATCAGTGTTTAAACAATGGTTGTTATGTACATGCTGAACAAGATGTACAGCCTCATGCAGCTTCGAATGGTACAGAGATAAAATAAGCAATGCTAAACAGGCTGCTGCTGCTGCTCTTAAAAGATCTTTGCTGTTCATTAAATTATCTGATGCTGTCATCTAATGTTTTGGGATCAGTGATACTCTGGACTGCATTTGTGCTGCTATTAGGTTTTTTACTGTATTTCCTGTGAATGAAATTTATACTTGTGCTACGTTAACACCGTTTTGCATGCTGCTGCGCCTGCTGCCCGGGGGCTTGGATCAATCGAACAAGAGAAGCCTTTGCTAGTTCATTGATTTTAATTTACCCAAACCCATCTGTTTACTCTGTCCCCAAGTATGGGACTAGTGCATGTTTAAAGTGTCCATGGTATAGGCTTGCTGCTGTGACCAGGTATTAGCAATGTGTACGTGATGGAAAATGAAAGCCAATACAGTTCTATGGTTTTAGAAGGAAAAAAAAAAGGTAGAAATAATGTCACCCCAGTTAAGAACTTGTGGGTTCAATTTGGAGCTCTTAATGCTGTGGGTTTTCTGGTTCTGCTGGCATCCAAGCTGTGCGCTCTGCACCCCTGGTCTCCACCAACTTGCTCAGGACTTCAACTCGCTGGCCTGAAATGCAGACAATAACCCAAATGCAAAGTACTTATTGTTGCTTCAAAAAAACCCCACCCATGATCAAAGCAAGGTATGGCTCTCTCCAGCTGGACTGCATCTGTCCTTAGGCAGAAGCACTGTGCGGTCAGAACTGGCCTGCTGTTGTAGAGCAAAGTGACTTTTTGGGTGCTGCTGATCTTGCCACTGAGCTGTCCTTCGGGATACGTAGGACAGCTTCTCCAGCACAAGGCTTTGGACCTTTTTTGGGGGGATGATATGCATAGTCCAAGAGCTCACTAGTATGCAGGCGATTGCACTCTTGCCTCATTTGAAAGTTGCAGGGATGGTACGTGCAGCCAAACCCAGGGGTTGGAGTCATGAAGAGAGATGTCAGTAGGTGGCTGGGCAGTGGGACACCTCCAGTTGACTGTGTGGTTTGTGTGTCTGCTAAGGACCACTTGCACTTTGGCTGCCTATAAAACCGAGACCAAGCTCCTCTCTCCTCTCCCATGAGGTGGTATTGTCATAATTACCTGGTTCAGCTTTTTTTTTTTCTTCCCTGATATAAAAGTATTTGGTAAGTGTGGCTTGGTTGGTTGTTTGGTTTGTTGTTTTTTTTTTTTTTTTTTTTTTTTAAATAACTGAAAAACAAGTAGTACATATCTCTGGTCATAATATTAACTCAGATTCAGTGTAAGATTCCCTGCAAGGCAGGCAACGGTACACCATGCAAACAGATCCTCCTGAAAGCGGAGAGAGCCCTTGGTGCCCTCCAGCCCCAGGCATCGCAGCGAAGCGATCAAACCATGAGACCTGGTTGTGGCCTTCTGACATCTTGTAACTGCTCAGTATTTATTTGCAGTATCCATTCCACTAAAGTCTGTTGCTAATGTTGAGTTGATTGGGTTAGGGACCCTAAAGGGGAACCAGATTGTGTTAGGCTGTCTGGGGAAGCTGAACGGGGCTGTAGCAGCGTGGGGTCTTTTTTCTTTTAAATGCATCGCACTGCTTTTTCTTCCAAAGTATTGAATTTCATTTGACTTTCAGGGGCACCAACCTGGGTTTCCTAGGTCTAAATTATTCTTTAGATTCAAACCGCTGTGGGAGACCACAGCCTCTGTGCCGCGCTGGGCAAGCTCTCCCTCCCCAAACAGACTTTTCTGATGCTAGGGGAGAGTTCGTGGCCATACATGCAAATAGCTCATCATGCAAGATGTCCTGGAGCAAGTGAGTGGAGGCCAGACAGGATAAATTGTCCATCAGACGCTTTCATTAGTAACTCCTGCCCATCTCTGCAGGGTAAGGAGGTCCCGCGGGATCCTGCTGGGCAGACAGTTTTGTTGCTCCTGCCCTTCATCTCGGGGTCAGGATGAAGTGCCATTCAGCAAATGCCAGAGGCTGGCAAGCCAGTTGGAAAAGCCGGGAGAGCAGCAGGCAGTGAGGTCTGATCTGTTTTGGGGTGATCCTTGGTAGGGACAACCCTGCTTAGGCTGAACCTGGGGCTCATTTGGGGTCACCCCTTGAATCTGGAGGAAGACACCCAAGTGCGTCATGCCTAAAATATCCGCTGGGCGTGCAAAGGGGAGGGCAGGAGAGGAAGTGGGAAAAAGCACCTTGGTTAAATCATTGAAATAACCACTTACTGGGTAGTTTTAATGAAGAAATGTCACGTGTAATGTAGGCGGCGGGGAGTAAGCAAGCTCTAAACTTCCTAAAATGCTTTACTGCCAGGTCTGTGTCTGTCTGTGCCAGAGAGCGGTGGTGAACCGCTGGCATCAAACCTGGCACTGCGAGCTGGGCTGGCGTCACCAGGAATGGGCAAAGTGCTAGCCAAAATACACTTGGCAGAAGACACTGGAAAAATTGGCCTTTCCTGCTCTGTGCTCTTATTGTGGGGTGTACTTACAGAAAAATGTATGACTCGGGTATTACATTTCCCTGCGATAAATGGGTATCGAAAGGCGGAAATTGAACAAAAGAAGTCTCAGTCACGTTGAGCTGCAGCTGCTCTTTCTACACAGCAATTTTGGTTTGGGGCTTTTCCTGGATTCTTTAGAAAGTCTTATCCATAACTTGCACATGTGTATTGCGGTATCAGGTCTAGATACCATATTTTGTATCTTTTGATGGCTGTAGGTCTCCAGTTCTCTAACTCTGCCTGTACTCAGTATTAGCTCACCTAGCTTTTTTTTCCCCAGAATAAGGGAATGTTGGGTACCTCGCAGGGATTAGAGCTTGCTTACTGTCATTCTTCAGAGCCTTCCGTGTTCAGAAGTATGCACGAGAAAGCATTGCATTGAATGCCAGCAAGTATCCATGCTGCCCAGAA
Source organism: Fulmarus glacialis (assembly GCF_000690835.1). NCBI lineage: Eukaryota > Metazoa > Chordata > Aves > Procellariiformes > Procellariidae > Fulmarus > Fulmarus glacialis. Next base: position 22,701 of record NW_009211409.1, on the reverse strand, counting down.
CTGGTAACTCAAGCCAGAGCTGAAACCTCTCCATAACCGTTCAGTCCTCTTAATGGTACACTTGGCTTATTCTTGCTGTTCTTTATTACTAATACCTCTAGAGGAAAAATAATGATTGCAGCAATTTTTTTTTTTTAATACCACAGTTGCACTGGGATTTTATTAGGGCAAAGCCCTGTCCCTGCACCTTTCATGGGCCCATGTAACACAAGCAGCCGTCCGCAAAGCTCTTGGTGAGGGACTGCCAGGCAAAGGATAAACATTGCCACCAGGTCTGATCTTAGCACCTGCTCTTTTTTTTTTTTCTTTTTTTTTAAATTTATTTTTAAATAGAGCAGGTCTTGCTAAAGTAATTAGCCTGCCTGTGATAGCTCTGCTGCTGTTCTTGGTGCTCCCACGATGCTAGGGCTCATCTTGAATAAAAAAGCAATTTGGGGCTCGACTGTGTGTCTCAAGGGTCCCTTTTTGTACACGCTTATTACACTAGCTCAACAATTATGAATTTGTGCAACATTTTAATTGCATTCCTTTCTCTGTGAGAAGAAGTGTACAGTAAGCCACACCACTGATTAATTTTACAGTTTGATTAAACTGTGAAAAGGCAACATTTTTATTTTAATCATGCTGCACGTATATTTACATACATTCACATGGACCTTGGAGTGGGATTTCAGTAAAAACCCAACGTGAGAATGGCTTTTGAGGTTTTGTTTGTGATTCAAGTGGTTTAAAAGGGGGAGGGGTACAAATGTAGCTAAAAACCAGAAGTGTCATAAGATTGTCATTATTGATTGTCCAGCCAAGAATATATGCTATAATTCATACCATGGGCATTGGGTGGTGTGCACTGCGGCCAGCTGTGTGCCAGGGATGTAGCCATCTCCCTGCATCTCACTCCCGGATGGTGCCAGGATCGATTCAAGCCTTCGAGGATTTGGAGCCCTGGCTGGGAGCAGGGATAGCTCCCTGGGATGAGAAACCCCAGGCTGAGGGATTAGGTGTCTGCACATCAGGCTTACAGAACCCACAGCAATTAAGGAACCTACCTGAAAAGCAGTTTTTAACTATTTTCCTCTTTTTTTTTTTTTTTTTTTTGTTTAAAACATAGCTATGGCTGTGGTACGTGATGCTCCGCTGTGGGGAGCAGCAAGGTGGTGGAGCACTAACCCCCAGCTCCAGGGGACCCTGGGTGACACACGACAGTTTCAACAGGGTGTTTAATATCTCTGAAAAATTAAATCCCAACAAAGCATTTGGGCGGGGGGGGGCTGTGTGCTTGCATATTACAAGTGTGCTTATTTGGAAATTCACCATTCAGGCTGCGGTCTCCCTGCATGCCCAGAAGCACCCGCTCACCTGCATTAGCAGAGTTATACCTACAGAGAAGGGTAAAAATGTCTCTACACGTTGAAATTACTCACATCACACTGATGGATATGCCTCCAAGGAAATAAGCAGTGGTTCCAGAAGTTCAACTCCTCTTTTAAATTAGATCTATATAAGCAGATCAATCAATTAGCTTTGCCTGCAGCTTCTCCGATACTGGCATTTTCTCACTTGCATCTTAAAATTTTCAGATAATTATTCCAAAACAACAGGGAAAGCAAACCAGAGGCAATTAGTTTTCTCTCGGGTGTATTGTGGGGGATAGCACATGGAGAGGGCAAAATGCTGTCGTAGGACTGGGAAGGAGAGCTCAGGCAGGATGGCCAGTTCAGTGGTGGCTCCAAAAGCAGTGGATTATGTGGGCTGAAAGGACTGAAGTCTTGATGGGCTTTTTAGTATTCCTCCTAAAAACAAAACCACCTGGATAACATAGGTAAAACGCTAGTGATTTGTATGGTCACATTTCCCCTGGCTTTGCCAGAAATATTCCTCAGAATCTGGCTGCTTTTGTTTATTGAAGCAGTTCGTTTGCAATTACACCATTGGTTTTACCAGGATCTCCACTGAAGAGAGGTTATTTTTCTTTTTTTCCCAGCGTGTTCCCTGTTCCTCAGCTTTTCCAGTCCCGCGGGTGTGCTAACAGCCCTCTCCCCACCACGGCTGGTCTTGGGGTGCCCCGTCCCCTCTGGCACCGGGGGTGGCTGGCGGGGTGCCCACCGGCATCCTCCTCTTCCCAGGGTAAATGAGGGGGGACATCCCCGTCCCCCACCTCCCCTGCAGAGCCAGCAGTGGGGGGCAGACCGTTGGTCCCCTTGTGTGGCACAGGGTTAGGGACAGCGTGTTGATTTGGCAGTGTTCATTTGGCACAGTTGATTTCTACCTTAGAAACCAGCTCGATGGCAGCTGTGGAACACGGTTACCTCCCTGAGCAACACCTCACGGCTGGTTCTGCTTTCTTCCACTATGAGAGATCCCAGCTGGGGCGGACAGAAAGCTTTCCCTTAGCCCCAGGGTGTTTCAGCTGGACCCACCGTCGTTCCCATCCCGTCCTGTACTTCCAGCAGCTACACAAGAACACCCACAGCGAGCGCAGGTAGCACCGTCCGCACCCAAGCACAGTGCTACCGCTTGCAATTAATAGCCACGATTCATGAATAAAACCGTACGTTTGCTTTGTCAGTGCTGCTGAGAGATGTTACCTTAAAAATGCAAATTAATGCATCTGCTGACTCTACTTTTTATAGTTGAATTGAGCTCACTGATCACCTGAGTTCACCAGCAAACTAAATATATCTATTTGACTAAACCTAAGAATAGATTGTTGTAACACTAGGACAGAAGGGAATACGCATTTACAGTAGGTATTTCTTTTGTACCTTACAATGTGATAATTTTATTATACTAGATGATAATCTCCCTGATTAGACTTACATCATCTATAATCAGTTGTTTCTTTCTGATTAAGTATCCTGATAAATACAAGATAGGTTGTAGAATAAATTAGTTTTAGGATCAGAATTTATTGCCTTTAAATATTCAGTACTCCTCCAGGCTAAAGCTGAACATATTTTGGCTGCACGAAATCTATGCCTGTATGAAGTCACTATGCATTTAAACCTTATTTTTGTTGTTAACTGATTATTGTGAAGCAGGGTTTCTCAAAGTTGCTCTGTTTTAATCACTGGGGAAAAAAAAGAGCTGTGTTCCGAAATTATGTGAGAGGATTTAATGATAAGACATGATCAGTAGCAGAAAAATAGCACAGCTATATGCTGCTTAGATAACTTAAGGGTTTTGTTATGTTAATAACCTAGAAACTCCATAAAGAATCTTCCTTTGCAGCATGGATCTTGCCTGAGCATCCGTAGCCGGGTCCTGCTCAACAGGGATATAGGTTATTACCAGCTTAAATGGCCTTTTCATGACTTGAATGGTTTTTCATGTGCTCATTAGCTGCAGGCTAGAAATAATATGAGTCTCTGAGGCTCTTCCTTTGCCGGCATGCTGTTCTTCTCCGGGCGCTGCCCAGAGCTTGCCCGGGAGACTGGACGTGGGTGGAGGGAGCAGCAGTGATGGCTCCCACAGGAGACATCGACTGTCTCCTTCACTCAATGAGAAAGTTAGAACTGTGGTAAAGTAAAAACACCTCCTGCACCCCATTAACATGTAACCAAGGCAGTTTTATGGAAGTATTATTCTTCCTTTCGAAGTCGGTCGTATGCACTGCTCAGGCAGACAGCTCGAAGCTCATCCTGCTGTCTGCTGGCCACCACTGCCCTGGCACCGGCCATGGCTCACCGCTGCCTGGGACCTGTGACTTCCCCAGGACTGGAGGTGCCCAAGGGAGGCACGATGTAGGACCACGTAGGACTGAGCAGATGCAGTTTGTAACTCTCTTCCCTTCCAAGAGCTCTTTCAGAAAGGCAATGACAGTTAGCTCTGTCCCAGCTGGTGGTTGGTTTTTTTTTTTCCCCCTTGCTTCCCAAGCAGGTTAAAGGAAGGCCATGAAGCACAAGGACTAGCCAAAGAGCTCCACACAAAGCTTTTGCCTTTCTGAAGCTGGCCGCAGTAGCTCATGGAGAACTGGACCCAAAATCTTCTTGGCTGGCTGGCGAGACCAGCAGAAAGTCTTCCTCTGTACCCTTTCCTCTGAAGACTTAACACCTTTTTTATACGCCTTGGTCCTTGCCTCGTGCTGCACTCTTGCTCAGGTCCTTGGGCTCCACACACATTCACACGTAGCATCCATGACCCCTGTGCAACAGGGGATGGTCTGAACCCGCAAGCTCTGGGCTCCCAGAGCTAGGACAAAAACCCGTGTGCAAATTGGGTCACTGGTGCCTCTGAAAAATTGGTCCCAAGGACTTGAATTAGCTACTCACGACATAAAATTATGTCATGATAACATCTTCTTGCCAGGAGTCTTGCTAGCAGGGAAAACAAGAGTTTCAGAAAGCCTAAGGCAATCAGGCTTTTTTCTTTCTTCATCCTATGGGTGCTGCAAATAAGGGAGGGAAAAATAAAAACAATGTCCTTCACGTTCAATGAAAGGAACCCATTAATTTTGAGTCGCACCAGTCTGAGGAAAGGGCAAAATGACACCGTGGAAGATGTAACAGAGAAAATGAGCGCTGGTCTTAGCGAACTACTTGTGTGTCTCTAACAGCCATGCGACTAGAGCTGTTGGCTCTTCTCAAAACCTCAGCAAAAACAAATGACTCCCAGAATTTCTTGCAAACGGACCTAATTACACTGACCTACCTCATAGCTGCAGTAAGAATAAATGTCATAAAGAAGGTGAATTCAGACTGTCTTCCTTGTAAGTATAGCTTAAAATGGATTCTTTTTTTTTTTCCTGCAGTTTTAATACCCGTTAATTATCATCGTATGAGAAAAAAGGTTTCCTACTCACTGAAGTTAGAGTTTTAATTAAACATTCTGTTGGTCCTGGTTAACAGGATACACACCTTAATGAGGGGATTAATGCGATACTTTAGTGATCTATGTACAAAACTCTGAAGTATTGTATATATGAGGCTTTCTCTTATACTCTACCATTTACTTAAAAAAAAAAAACAAACAACCAAAAAAAACCAACCAAACAAAAAAAACCCAAACCCCAAAAAACCCCTGAAAAAACCCTGAGGTGTGTTTTCTGGTTGTTTGCTTTTCCTTTCTTTTTTCAATTAAGTTGCAAGCTCTAGGCCTGCTTAGTAATGTACATTTTTAAGGAAAGATAGACAATTAAGCCCAATATATCTTCTTTGCAATTTGCCTATGGAAGGGATAGTGTGAAAGCTATTAGGAAAGAAAGGATTTAGCATATGGAGATATCCGCGCATCGCAGCGGGATCCTGCCCGGCGGCTGCACGCATATGGCTTTATGAAAGGAAATAGGATGTGCACCACTTTCTACAACTGAGGTGGCTTCCTAAAATACACATTAAGAATACATATATAGGAAAAATCATAGATACCAGGAAAGTTTGGCAGGAAGGCACCCTGTTCTCTCCTCACGTGTGGTAAGGAAAGGAACATATAGTTTAAACGACCAATTATATTTAAACAAACTTGTAAACAGCCAATTTAAAAATCTGGGTCTTTCAAATTTGATTTCATACTTTCAGTGATTTTGGACAACAGAGCAGAGTTATAAACCCAATGGCCAAAATACTGCTGTTTCCCCCTTGAACCCCCTGGACGCCTGGTAAGATAATGTTCTGTAGGAGTTGTACGGTTACGCTGAAACCTAATTGTTTTAGATCAGTCTTGAGTCGTCTGCTGATAAAAATACAAAGTAGGGTTGAAAATGCCATTTGAAGAAACACCTTAGTTCATAAAGATAAAAGCCAAAATAGAGAAAGTGTGAGCAAGCTGTGCACGATGGACGTGGTTTCTGTAAAACCACAAGCCAGGTGAGAAGGCATCCGCCTCGGTATTAGGAGGGAGGGAGAGGAGAAGACATGGGCTCTGGTTTGGGTGGGTTTTAACCAATTCAGTGATTACTGTCACATCCCTTACTGCCACATTCATCCCTGGCACCCTATTGCTTACAGCTGATGGCAAAGATGGTGCAACACTCTCTGTCATCAAGTACTGCTGTGACAAACAGGAGTTTAAATGGATTTTGCAGCTTCCCAAAGACGTTGGAGACCAGAAGACACCGTTTCCAAACTCAGTCTTGAAAAAGTAAAGATAAAATGCTTATTTCCATGTGCTCCATAAGCTGTGTTGACTGGGGAGCATTGCGGTGGGCTGCTGGGCAGTCCCAGGCATTTCCCCAGCAAAAAGCCTGATGATTTGCTTCACTCATTACTGAGCGGAGCAGGAAAAACATACGCTGGCTCATGTACGCATTTCGAATGCAAAAGATGAATCTTCTAAGGGCCTTCATGTGTGTTTGGTTTTTCATCTGTGCGTGTGTTCAGCAGCAGAAGTCCATGTCTACTTGCTGTTCTGAATGGATTTTAGTTTGATCACTGGGGAAGAGCAAGGTTATAAGGGATTTGATTTGTGTTTGAGGGTGGAAAGTGAACTGTGCTCATTAAAACTCCAGCTGGTTTCCTTGGTCCCCATCCATCTTGTGGTCACCCTTGCAGTGGACGGGGCGTTTCAGTACTGCCGTCGCGGTTGGGCTGGGCAGCCCTGTGTGGTGTCCCAGGGGATGCTGCCCTTGCAGGACGGTCTCTGCCCACCCCGCTCCGGTCCCAGCGAGTGAATAACGGCGCGCAGGAGGACGTTTGAATGCTGTGGCTAGCGTAGATGGTTACTAGTCAATACCAACCTCAACCCTGTGCAAGTGGGTTTTATGGAAACGATGGGGGTTAATGTGGAGCTGCAATAGGGTCTGTTGGTGACTGAATAGTTCTCAGGCGGGTTAGGCTTTTGAGTAAAAGAAAGCAGCACACACCAGTGCTGTGGGATGGGTCGGGGACAGGAGGCAGCTGACTGCCTTCTTGCTGCGGAGCCTCATCCATGCTCTGAAAATTTGGGAAGAGGAGCTGGCAAATGCCACCTGCAGTGGGACAGGGAGGAACAGCCAGAATGAAGGTTCTCCTCCTTACCAGAGGGTGAATTCAGAGGAGATTTAGATGGACTTAGCAGTTATCAGCTCTAAATATCAAAGCTTAATAGTGGAAACTATGTGTGGTATTACAACAATTCATGCTGCGTTCAAGTGATGCAGAGTACAAAAGCCAAATCGTTTACCTCTTGAGACAAATTATTCAACGTTATCATTTGAGTGACCTAATCACATGCTGCCATGGATCAAGGGAGTTTATCCACATTGCTGTGCAAACAAATTAGGGATTCCTCTTCAGAAGAAAAAGTATGAAAACATAACACATAATTTACATATAATCAGAAGTATTAATACTAAAAGCTCTCTTTGATTTTAGAAAAGGGGAAAATCTGTCGTTTCAGCACAACTGCTTTACCAAGATGAATTCAGGCCAAGCTCAGGTTTTGTTGGGAATGAAAGATCAGGGTTTCTTTCATTTGTATGATTCCCGAGATGGGTGACCACAGCCGGGGCAGGGCAGAGTTGCTGACGGCTCGCCTGGCACTGCTGTGGATGGGTATGTGTTGACCACAGCTTCTCACAGCTCTTGGTTTGTTCCATCTCCCATTAAGCGGCTCCTTTTATCAGCTCTTGCTCAACAGGGTAGAAAATAGACCTGTTTGGAAGCTGTACCTGGGAGTTACTGTAACACACCCCGACGCCGTTTCATCTGTGAAAACCACAATTTATTGCACTGAATATGCAGCATTGACAAAGAAGCGACGATGCATTTAACAACTCCACGCTTGATTATATCGGGAATTACTGTGGGAACATAGAATACGTACGGCACTGTCTGCTGCTGCTTTCCTGCGTGTGTTCTTCGGGTCTTGTTGTATGAACATATCAGTGGAGCAACCTCTGTCCCTGGAGAGTAATACGGTTCTGGTCTAAACAAATTAGTCTCCCAGCATTGGTTTAAACCATCAGATTTTATCCTGGTTAGAGAATTAAGGTGTTTGCATTATGCATTTGAGATGTTTTCTGTTTACCATAAGGGAGGTGGCTCCAAACAATTTCTGTCCTAGGACTTGCTTGCGTGCCCAGATGGATCCGTTTGCTGTTTTTTATAGCTGGGCTATCCAAAAAAACCCCCAAAAATCAGCAATTAAATGCAAATGGAGGTAAATCCTTAGCTGAAGTTTATGCATTTGAACAAATGCTGGTGGAAAGTGTTTCTCATTATTCCCTGGGCTCTGGTGGTTCAGAAAGTGCTCATCAGATGGTGGAAACTGCTCTGAAAACACCCTCCTCCCCCCATTTAGGGTAGTATTCCCAAAGGCAGTGATAGCAATTACAGTAACAGAGCAGCCATCCGGGAGCCAGATTCCTGTCCCTTTTCTAACTCAGTCTGAAAGCTGTTCTATTCCTGAAATAGTCCTGCAGGCTAGGCGGCCCCCAGAGCCATGCGCTGTAGGACTGAAGGCACTCCCAGCTGGGTGCCCCCCAGATCCAAAGGTTACCCCATCTTTCTCCAGGGCCCTTGGACTTCCCTGTCTGATTCCAAGATTTATTCCTGCCTCATGTGCACATCAAGCAGGGCTCAAGCTGATGCAATTAGTGTAGATTTAATGAAGGAGCCATCTGCACAAAGACAACTGGTGTGTAATTTCTTTTACTTGGAAGAATCTGTGTTATGTATTTCACCTTTCTTGTCTTGCCTGTTAATTGGGAAAACCCGTTTCAGCCCTCCCTGCTCTGCACTGCCCAAGCCCGAGCCGCAGGCTCCTGCCATCGCGGCCCCGGGAGGAGCAGCACCCTTGCCGTAAGGAGTACTGCCTCGTTACAGCTGGGTGGTTAATTGCAAACAGAGCAATGGTGCAGCGGGACCACATGTGTCCCTTTATCTCCCATCCACCGTGCCCAGCCATGACCTGGTGGCACCACCATCACGACCACACAAGCTGCGGTTCATCATGTGAGCTGCTGTCTTACTCACACCTGCGATGCAGGTGAATGAGTGGGGTTTTTTTAAAAAAAAAAAAAAAAAAAGGGAAATATGTCTTGTGTAAACATTTGCATTTTAATTTTCTTTTAATTTCGAGTGGCCCGTTATGTGTTTATCAAGGCATGTAACAGCTTTTCATTAACAACACAACAATGCATCATTAAACCTGCGCCAGCTGTTCCTACCCTGCTTCCCGTCACCGACAGCCCTCCACGGTTCCTGTCAAGGGGGGGAAAAAAAGTACGCGCTTTGCTTTAATAACTAATACTAACACTGCAAAACAAGAAGCAATAACAGAAAGGCCCTGACACATTTCTTTGATAAAATACTGCCTAGGAACTCATTAGCTGAGCGTGCAGAGGAACGCCCAAGCCTGAGTGGTACACACAGCAATTTGGAAGTGAAGGTTAATCCCAGGGATCGAATTGTTGATGTTATTTCTGATGACAAGTTTATTGGTGTCTTACGAATCCCAGCTCCAAAGCATATTTTAAATTATGGCGAATGCTTTCTGCAAAAAAACGTTTAGGCAACCCAGTCAAGCCTGTGCTAGGTGGCGGTGTGTTCCCACGGGATACCACCCAGGAGCTGGGAGATTCCGTGGGGCAGCTGGAGGGAGGAGATGCGGCACGCTGCGTGCTCCAGCATCGCCTGGGGTGGGAGCCCAGGTCTTGACTGCAGTAGCTGGCTCCAGGGTGGCCTCAGGACCATTTCTGTAAGAGGTCTGCTCGGTGACTCTGGGCTCTGCTGGCACATGAAAGTTGATTCCTGTTTCGTTTTTTTTTTTAAGCTGAAAAAAAAAAAAAAATTCCTATTTTCATGGTATACCTTTGCATTTGTTGAAGAGCACAAAACCACGGTTTTATTTCAACATCTGTTTGACACTTTGCACATACAAACACTGTAATGAAGTGGGCAGGTGTAGGAGTGGAAACCTCTCTTCCCGTGGTGCTCTCAAGGTGCGGACAAGGAAGGCTGTGCCCTGGCACGCTGCTTGCACCCACCTGCGGGCTGGGGGAAGGACGGGCTGCCCACCCCCGGGGGACCGCTGGGTGAGGGAGCACCCACCGCTGCGAAGGTGCACCAGGGACGCACAACCCAAACCTGGGAGCTCCCCTCTGGGTGCAGCCCCGTGCCGGGGGGCTGGGGGGTCCCGGCTCCTCCCGGGGCTCCCTTACATCAGGTGCTGAATGTTTGCCTCTTCCACGTCGGCTGTCCCGTACGGTTCAAGAGCGAAGCGGGGCTTGAACTCTTGCAAGAAGCTGACATAGGAGATTTTGTTGGAGGGTGTTTTAGCTCTGTTTGATGCCAGCCTCTGCTGACAGGAAAAAACCCATTTATTTAGGATGGCATCGGGCAACCAGATGATGCTAAATTAACAGGTAGGAAAAATTACCTTGGTGTCATGGTCCCTTAAGGGATTAATTAGCTTGTGTATCACTGACAAGATAGGGTATCATGAGCTGCCGTCTGTCATACAGACTGATTTTTGTTGCAATTTTTGCACTGAGATGACTTAGCTGGCCGAGGTGCCCCTGCGTGATGGGGAGCGGAGCGGGGGGGCGGCCAGTCCCGGCCCTGCTGGCAGGCGTGCACCCAGAGACTTTGTAAAACCAGCTCCGACACGTTTATACCCTTTCCTTGCATGCTGCCAGTGCAAAACATCGTTATAAGAGGGTCAAACACTCTTTTCTATATTGTGAAAAAGAGTTCAATGTCAATGATTTGGTATTTCATGAATGACAGCCAATTTGCACTTGCCCAAAACATGAGAATATCTCGTATTTACTCTAATATACAATAATGGTATATTTTATGTATAGCTTATACACCAGCACCTACTTTTTGTAGGGACGGACATGAAGAAATCACTGGAGGGCAGTGTAAAATTTGCATTTTGTCTGTGATTTAGGCCCAACAAATGAGCATTATATTTATACTCAGAGGGACAAATTACAATAGGTATAGTTTGAGTTTCATCACTTTCTGATATATTAATACATCTATACTGTTCTGTAATTCAAGGTTATCATGTGAAGTTAGAAACTTGGCTGTGAAATCTGTTACAGGAGATGACTCTGGACCGTTTCCTCTAAGGGATGGGCAAGGGCTGGTTTGACCCCGAGGCTGGCGTTTCTCTCCCTTAGGTTTAGCTGTCTGAGAACGGGCTGTCTGGCCTGTGGTTGACCGCCGAAGGACCCCAGGTCTAATGGCTTGGACCAGTCATTAATGTATTAAGGATAATAGTAACATCATAATCATTACTAGCTGATAAGCAAGGTTAGTTTAGGAGTTTAGTGGTGTATTTTATTTCTCTGTTGTTTTCCCTTGTTTTGGTGAAGACATTCGGTTTCTTATCTTTTTCTTGCCAAGTCACCTCAGGCCTTCAAACGCTTAAGTCGGGGCTCCTGAGTCTGTACAGAAGCTGGTGAGAAGACTTGTTGCCTTCCTCAGCTCACATTTTGTGTTGTAGCTGTGATTTAACCTGTTGTAGCTGTGGTTTAACCTGGCAGGCAGCCAAATACCACGCAGCTGCTCACTCACTCCCCCCC
>NW_009211409.1:668-11138 GCF_000690835.1 Fulmarus glacialis | reverse complement strand
CCCCCCGCCGCCAACAACCCCCCCCAGCCCGTCCCCGAGCTGCTATCTGCCCTTCCCGGACCACGCCTCCTAGTATATATACTGAGCATGACGGCACATGGTATGGAATACCCCATTGGCAATCTGGGCTGGCTGTCCTGATGATGTTCCCTCCCATCTTGTGTACCTAGCTCAGTCAGTAGGCGTGGGAGCTGTCCTTGGACTAGGAGGGCACTTAGCAACGACTGAAAACATCAGGGTGTTACCAACATTCTCCTCGTACTAAATCCAAAACACAGCACTAGCAAGAAATGTAACCCCATCCCAGCCAAAACCAGGACAAGACGGAAAACGCAAATTAAGAAGGGATGGCAGATAAGGGGGACCACGGTACAGCAATAGTATCGTCTATTTGTTCAGCCAGAGGCACGTGCGTGTCCTGGCAGGGCTGCCAAGGTGCTCCAACGGCAGGATGATGAGGGCTACCCACGCACGTGCCCTGCTCTTGTTTTTGAGCACATACACCATCCAAGGGAGGGAAGCCCACCAGCTGCCAGCGCCGTGTTCAGTGCTGCACCGGTTCACGCTTCTCCCAACAATGTCGGGCGGCCTAATGTTGGAAATAGCATCCATGGCTGGCAGCCCACCGGTATCGGGGTTCCCGGTGCTGCCGAGGCCAGAGCCGATGAACCGGCACCACTGGTGGTTTTCCCTGATGTGTCCTGTTGGCCATGAGGAGCTCCCAGCCCTTGGTGCATTGGCTTGGAGAGGCATCCTTGGCTGGCGGATGGACCGCCAACATAGGAAACTTCACTCCCAAGGCATCAACCCAGCTTTTACAGTTGTGATTCTCTGCCTTGTTCTATTGTAACCCAATCATGGGATTTTTTACAGAAGCAGCCTTTGGTCCAGACACTTTTGATACTCATGCGCTCGCCCAACATGTATAATTTAGTAGATGGTATTTGTTTGTCATGGAGTAAATTAAAAATTTGCAAAACTGTATAATGTCATCTATAAAAACATTTTAATTCAGCTGAAACCTCTTATAAAATAGACATAGCATCAGCCACAGACAGGGTAAAAGTTGGCATTGCTGGAAGTAATTACGCAGCGCTACTGGGCTTGTGCAACACTTGCTCCAAAACTCCAGTCACCTTTCCCTTGAATTCCCCATTGATTTAAAGAACTTCCTTTATTACCTGACAAGCTTCGTCATTCTCTGCATTTATTTTGATTTTGCAGAGCTTTCAGCCATGCCTTTATTGCTGCTGAGGAGTAAAATATCTGTTATAGCCAGAGCCATAAATCTCCCCTCTACCCGGGGACTATATCCTCATGACTATAGATCACTTTAGTTGTTGCCAAAAAGTGCCATCATATCACATTGCAAATTAGGGGGCCGAAAGACAGGGCTTTGCTGATTATGCCGATAATGTGTGTCTGAGGAAAATCCTTTACTCCCCAAACTCGGTTTAGACAGTTGGACAAAGTGGAGGGAGAAAATCAGAAATTGATGGTCGGTGGTGGCTCTTTCCTTGGTTTCATCCGAAGATAAATCCTGGGAGGAGAAGGGTGGCCGCCAGCGCGTCCCCTCGGGCGCGGGAGCAGGAGGTCAGGACTGTGCCGGCCCGTGGGCTTTTGCCCCTCGGTGCAGGGGGTTTGGTGCCCTGCCCTGACGAACAACTTGCTGAGACCTCGTGCATGGAGGGGGCCGGGCATGAGAGCTCCTCCAAACGATGGGCGAATAATACCCAAGGCTAATTGACACCCTTTTCATCACTGAAAAGAGGAGACGTACGCAGCCGGTGTCCTCGGTGTAATGGTACCCAGCAGCAGCACTGGGGATGCCCCATCCCCATCCTGAGCCTGCCTGCATCCTGGGGACCCGCTTGCACCCCGCTGTGCTCCCGTATCCCCTCTGAAACAGCAAGAGCCCGGAGCTCTTCATAATACCTCTTTCCGTGACGGTGTAGACCCAAAAGCCCGGAGTAAGGGCGTGGGAATACCTCCTGTTGATGCCAGAGACGCTGTGAAAGGCAGGTCTCATCGTTCTTTCGTGCAAGGAATAGCTTAATTAATGATGGCTTTTAACAGGGCTGATTTTTAGACACCTCATTGATATAAATGGAGATCAAAGTACACTTTTAATGTGAAAACTGTAGTGAAACATATGTCCCTTGTAATGCTGGAAGTGCAGCAGAGAAAAAGCAGCCGTGCCATCAGTGGCCAGAGCTTTGCTGGGCTCTCCCGGGCTCCCCGCCTTCCCTCCCTTCTCCTCGTGACGACAGTTGCTCAGCCCCACGCTTTAAGCCTTTCTTTTCTCTCTGGAACATTAGTAAAGTAAAGAAATATGAATAAATTAAATGCAATATTAATTATTTACCAATCTGAAGTGTCTCTTCCTGCTTTTTCAGAACCTAGCATCCCCCTCTGCAGCACAGCTCTATTTTATTTTTTAAATTATCTAACACTTCTTTCAATTTTTAATTCTCTCCCACTATTTAATAATTAATGGACGAACTTTCTCTTTAATATCTTTTTTTGAGCAGTGCTGCAGGGCTTAGAGAGGGGCCTCAGAGACAGGCAGAGTGGATGAGGCAGTAGCCCAGCATCCCGCAGCTCTTGGTCTGATCCTGCCCCTGGTGCAGATGTCCCCTCTACCCTCAGCTGCCCAGCTGTAAAATAACATTTTGAGGGGTTTTTTACCCTGTTGGTGTGTTTTTTCTGGTCCCTCTGCTACTGCATGGACCTTTCCCAATCTTCTTTTCTGTTGGTCCTTTTCTTTTATCTTATTTTATTTTGGGGGGCTTCTCTCTCCTACTGTTTATCTTCTGTACCACCCCCACCCCCCCATTGATTTTTCTCTGGCTTTTTTTTTTCTTTTTTTATGTTTTTAAGATCCTTTCACCCCCTTTTTACTGTTGACTCTACTCTTTCAGTATGGTTTTCACTCTTGCCTTGCTGGGTGGTGCTTCCCGCTAGCTGGCCATGCTGCAGCTACTTTGCAGCCAGTATATTTTCATGATACTTCCATATTTTCAACAGCAGGTGGACCTAGAATGCCAAATTCTGGGTTTTCTTTTCTTCAGTGTAGCTTATTTTTGTTTGATCAGGGTGTATTTTGATCCTTGAAAATGAAAAATTCTCTCTTGAATGACATTTCCCCCACCTTTTTTTTTTAAAACCTTTAAGGAATTTCTTGCCCTGTATCTCTTCCCAGAAGGAATCCCTGAGGCTTTAGCGCATCCCTCAGCAACTGCAATGGCAAAAGATAATGTAGAGCCAATATCTTTTAATATAACATTTTTTTCCTGAAGGAGGCTTGCAGGTAGCGGTTTGTACACGGTTCTCAGATGCTCAGCTAACGTCGTATTTTACATATACCTACACGAAAGACTCGAAGCAGGGCACTGAGGACACCTCTCCTGGGATCCCCCCTCTCCGAGTGTCAGCCTGAATTTCCTGTAAGGAAGCAGAGCATCCCAACATCTGGGGTTAAAACTTTAAAAGCTTCCTTTTAGTCCATTAAGAAAGAGGATTTTAGCATTCAAAATAGGCTTGCCATTATCTAAGAGAATATTTCCCCCTGACAGGGGTAAGCTTTCAAAGCTTCCTTAAGGAAGAAGCAGATCATGACAACTCAAACTGTGAAAAGGCAGCGGGCAGCGTGGTGTTGGGGTTGGAAGTCAATTAGTCTTTGAACGCTTTAGCAGCGGGTTGGCCTGGAAAAGGGGAGACCCTTTCCTGCACACCGCGCCTGCCGACTACGGAGCCGATAGAGATGGAGAGATTGATGTGCAAACTCTGCCCAAGTACTGATGCTTTTAAATCAATCCCCATTTCTGAACTTTCTGCAGTTTTCTCATTGCTAGAAATATTTCCATTTTTTTTCTCAGATGATTTATAGTACCAGAGCGAGGTGGCACAGAGGATGACCTGCACCGTGGGGGTGAGGATGCAGCGTGGCCGGCCGGTCCCCCGCGGCCGTGCCTGGGCTGGTTTGGGTGGCACAGGAGGGGGGTGAGCAGGGCCTGGGCTGCTGCTGACCACCAGTGAACTACGTGGGTTTGGGGTTTTTTGTTGTTTTCATTTGGTTTAGGTTTTCTTTTTTTTTTTCGCTCGGCCAGATTGCAGCGTTATAGAGAAGTATCTTGGTGTCAACACCGTGTGAACACAAATAATTCAAACCCCATACAGGCTGTGGAAAAAGAGAAAGCCGTGATCCTAGAAAGCTCCTTAGAAACCTTGCCTGCCATGTATTAAAAGGGCAATTTTGCCTTTGAGAAGCAGTTTTCCCATTTGTTTTTATAGCCCGTGCACCACAGCGCTGCCGGGGCCCAGCTGGCAGCAGCGGTGCGGGAGGGAAGGGGGGACCCGGGGAGGTCTCGCAGGGGAGCACCAGCCCCGAACGGCCCCTTCCCGCCCCGGCTGCATCCCCTGGGAGCCCTCGGGGCTCCTGAAACGTGTCACCCGTGAAGGCAGTCCCTGCCGTAATGCAAACATTTAAACTGACTGTGATAAATCCCATGCGAGCCCCGGCGCTCTGTAATACCTGCACAATTGAGTGGGCTGCGCACTTTAGCCGTATTAGAAGTGTACTTTATTCATAAATTCAAATTATAGCCATTTACATACCAGATAACACTTAATTGCTGGTTAATACTTTTACATCCTAATGCTGTTACAAAGGGCAAAGAATTATTAGGATCTTTCTCCAATGATCTTTTCTGATGAAGAAAATATTAGCCGGGAGTTCTTGGCATTAATTCTGAAAGGCTGATATTGATGGCTTACTGTAAGCTCAGCTTGAGCTGGCAAAGAAGATATTTCAAAGCCCAAAGCAATACAAAGACGTGAAAATGAAGTGACACGTACATTTTGAAAACAGCTTGAGAATAGCTCCGAGAAATAAAACATGGCTTTATAAGTTAAATCTCCCAAGGCCTGGAAATGCTTAACCCCAGCCCATTTGTATTCAGCATCCCTGGATGCTGTCGGCACTTCGCTTGCGATCAGATAGGCAGGTGGGTTTTTGCTAGGAGAGGATTACATTAGTTTGGGATTGTTCTTTATTACTGTTTTAGCAGAAAGCCTGACTTCGTTTTACAAAGCGAACGGGAGTGATTTAGTGTGAGCGCTTGGAGCGTCCCCCCTCTCGCAGGAGGGGATGCTGCTGCCCTGCAGCAGGCGTGGCTGCCGTGCCGTAGTCTCCTGCCCGCTGGCAGAGGGTGAAATGGAGAGAACATGAAAATAAATGGGATGAGTGTAATTCAGGGCCTGGGTTCCCTGCCGCAGCACCGGCACCGCTGTCTGACCCCAGCTTTCCCTTCCTCCTGCTACCACAGGCTGTCTTCTTCTGGGGCTTGGTCCACCCCACGCCACCCCTCACGGCCGCTCTAAAGGTGCCTTACAGGCAGCAGCACGGCACCGAGCAACGCTGAAGCACAGAGATTTTGACCTAAAATGTCAATTATTGCCCAGCGAGGCTTTCGGAGCCTCCCCAGCAGGGTAGGGTGCGGAGGTGGAAGGAACAGAAGGAACAGGGGGGTGTATCCTTGCTATAGGCTACACCCTATGAAAAGTGTTTCCACGTGTATGTTCACATACGTATCTTCACTTCTTGGCCTTACCCATGGGTAGTGCTAAGCTGTGGCAAAGCTAGCAATTAAGCTGATTCAAGAGCAGCTAATTCATCCACACCAAGTAGAGGGTTTTATGGCTTTCATTCACTCCAGCTGCACTTTCCACCCAAGTCCCTGCAGGGCTGGTATTTTACCAGGAGCTACTCTGGCTTCTCTGGTGTGATTCCTTGGTATGGCATGGGGAAGAAAGACAAAACCTCCACCATAGACTGATTCAAATACCACGTTTCGGTGCTCCAGCCTGGACGGTGTCCTCCCGCCCCAGCCCAGGGTGGGCTTGGGGCGCCTGCAGCTCTGGGCTGGGGTCTGCCACACCGCCGCTTCGGCTTTTGCATTTTCTTGGAAGAAGAAATGCTGTTTCGTACAATTGTATTTCTTTCTGAGAAGACATTTAAAACCAAATTTCTGATTAATCGCAGCCTGGCACGTCAAGGTTTGAAGAGACTCCTAAAACATTTTATGCTTGAGGAATTAGACTGATCTTTTTGAGCGTAACCTCGGGGAAGGCAATTTTAAAGATGGGTTATGAAGCGATACCCATCTTTCAGAGGTGACTGCTGTCTATCAACCTCCTGGAGTTTAATTAAAATGAACGATTGAGCTGTTATTGCCTGAATAGTCATGCTGACGCTGTACTCTTCTGGAATCGCTTTACCCCAGTCTCTGTTGTTTTGTGGACTTGGGGCCAGTGAATGGGACAAGCTCTGAAAGGCACTTGTGGTACCAGGGGGCCATGCCCAGTCCTGGCCAGCCAAGGCAGCCCCAGCAGAGGAAGAGGAGGAGGAGAAGGAGGCAGCAGCAGCAGCAGCATGAGAGGCTTGGCAGGCTGAGCAGCCCACTTCAAACAACACACAATTCTGCATGCATAGCAACTGGCACCGTCTATCAGGTTAATGAACCACCGAGAGCATTTACAAAGGAGCCATTACTCTATCAGGTCAAAGCATTTTTTAAAAATGCCTTGATATTAGTTTTGAAAACAAGCCATTATCACCAGCTAATAACTTGAGCAAATAATTTCTCTGTCTTTTAAGGAGCTTGGGATGCCGTGTTAAACTGAAGCTAGAAACCTCAAACAGGGGCCATTGCCCCAGGAAAACCATCTTACCGACACAGGGAAGGAAAGGCGGCAGAGGAAGGGGGAGAGGGAGCGATGGGCACCCTGGAGCAGCGCAGCCTCGGCCGGACAGCGGGCGCGGATGGAGCGGTGCCCAGCGCTGGGGTGCTGCTTTACGCCTTTTACTAGTGGGAGCAGCGTCTGGTTTGTGCGATTTCACATCTGCTTAAATACAGATGCGCAGAGGCAGAGCAGACTGCGTATCGCACGGTATCCCTGTTGCAGGCTGTTGTTTTGCACGGACATCAGCTCCTGAGAGCCCCTCGCTTGAAGGACCGGAGCTGGGGTGCTAGCTCCTTCCCAGCCAGCCCTTCCCAGCAGGTTTTTGGTTGGAAACATGCTGCTCCTCTCCCTTCTTGTTCCTCCTGCTGGTTCCTGCCCGCAGGCTGCAGAGCACGATGGGTTGGCTTCTCTGTGCACGCTTTGGTTTGTCACAGTCCGTGTTGCCGTGGAATTTCCCGGGAACGGGAGCTGCTCCCACCCAGAGTCACAGGAACAGGCTAGTTAGACCTGGGCAGTCCCAAGCGCATCGCGGCCGTCTCTGATACCTGTTTGCATAACCTCATCTTAAAACTGCGAACCTGTCCGTAAAGGATCCGGCCCTAAAGCTGCCCATGTCTCTGAATTCAGTGGGTTTTATTTTAGATCAGGCCTGTTAAGTAAATCTTTCTTTCAAATACACAATCAAGGGAATAAACAAAGCGCCATTATAGTAGCATATTTAAAAGGCTGCCGTGCTAAAAACAACCTGCTACTGTGAACCACCGTCACCCAGAAATAAATGGAAACACATAAACAGAGCTTGCAATAAATGTTAATGCATTTTAATCTGCTCTACTACCTACCTGCCAATTAAATACGCTTGTAATAATGAAATAAAACATGGCAATAAAAGTATACAGCAGCGTTAACCCTTGAATGCCTGACAGACAGAGGTGTGGGAAGAACATGCCCTCCACCACTGCCCTGGCAAATGTTCAACAGGGTTGAACCCATGGCTGTGCAAGGAGACAGCCATGTGGAACTAAACATTCTGAGCAAACCATATATTTTTAATTACAAAATTATTATTACTGGATTCTAAAAGCCTAAAATGGATGAAAAAAATCTGCCAACTTTGAAAACTCTGGGGAGCTGTATAATGACTGGTGCTAATTATATAGTTACAACACGAGCTGAGCAAGCAGACTGAGAAGGCAGAATTTTAAGTAAATAAAAATGACAGTGGGATTTAATTAAAACAGAAGGAACTGCGTGAAACCTGTGAACTTTATGTAGCTGCTTGTTCTTGCCAATACCATGTGTGACAGAGAGAGGCTGGGAAGGCAGCGACGGCAAGAGATGAGGTTTTGTCTGTTTGCTGTCCCCCCTTCCCTTAAGCGTGAGCAGCAAAGGCTGAGGGGCCATTTCGGATGGCGCTTGGTGGGCGGAACAGCGGGGTCTGCTCTGCCCGGCGGGGCCGGGAGAGGCTCGGTTTGGGGAGGCTGCTGGGGGGAGCCCCGGGGCACAGCCGCTGGTACCCGGGTCCTGGGCATGGGACGGGAGCAGATGATGCTGCTGGAGACGCCGTGGCTTCACCCACCCGCCTTTAACTTGGTCGCACTGTGGGAAGGGGACCAGCCATGTCCCCTCATTCGGGCGGGGACAACAGCGATTCAAATGGTTTCTAGCAAAAACCGTGACTTATTTCTGGGTGACTTCGTATTGCAAATTGGGCCAATTTTAATTCTCTAACAGAAGGTTCCTGTAGCTCTGGGGATAACGCCGTAAAATGCCCCTGGGGTAAATGCAGTCCCAGCAGCCGGGCTTCCTCAGGTTATCGTCCCCTTGACCCAGAAGCAATGTCCCCTGCGATGAGCCTGGGCCGCGCCGCCTTTCTCCTGCGGCTCGGGGGATGCCACGTGTACTGGTCCCCACGGCAAAGGAGCCCAAAACGCGGGTGCCCCCTCGCAGCCCTCCCCTCGGCCAGGCCAGCACCGCCGCCTCAGCAGTTTTAAAGGTGACTTGCTGAAATATGTATGGAGATTGCTTCAGGGCAAGTCCTCCGAGTTATCAGTTTATGCCAGGTCAACTTAGTGCAGCCCTTTGATGAAAGAAACCTGAAATACGATGCAGGTTTCCTTCGGCGATCGTCCCCTGGGCGATGACGTGGGGTTTGGGTGTGTGGCCAGAGGTGGCTGTGCTCGGGCGGTGGTAGGTGTGGGTGTGCATGGCCCCGGACCCGCGGTGCCTGGTCCTGGTGGTGACAGGACATAAAAGGTGAGGGATGGATGGCAGGGGAGATGGAAAGGCTCTGTGGAGCAGATGGTCTGCGCGTGGCTCCGTGTCCACCAAGCTAACCTCAGGAAACCCATCTCTTCTTCGGTGAAGAGCAGCGAGCGCAGAGACGGCGAGAGGAAGTAACCACCCAAATACCACGCTGCTGAGACGAGCAGCTTCTTGGGGAGGCCAGGCCAAACGTACTGCCCAGGTGTCTTCTAGATGACAAGCAGACGTTTTTTTTCCTTTGCCTTTCTCTGAAGCCTTGGTGATGGGTGAGGGTGAGGACCATCGCATCACTGCTTGGGACCACAGGGTGGGTGCTTTGGGGGAGTTTTGGGTTGTGTCTGAGATGGCACAGAGAAGGAAGAGAAATAGGAAGAACTTCTGGTCTGGGGCCCAGGGAGGAGTATATCCTGGGGGAGATGGTGAGGACCACGGCGGGGAGAGGGGACCACGAGGAGGTGAAGCAGGACCTTGCCGTATGCGGGGCACAGCATCCCAGCTTCTAACCCACCCTGCCGGCTTTGACACAGGAGCCTTGGGGTGAAACGCTTGCATCGGACCTGCAGAAGTGAACGTACGTTATCTCACGGTGGCCTCTAGCTCTCTAAAGAGATTTCCACCTCTTCCTTGCCCCGTTCCCCATCTCCCCGCACCTCCCCAGCCCCAGGCACGGGCCGGTGCTCAGGCAAAGGATGCTGTTGGCTTTTCCCCAATGCGTCTTGCCCGAGTTGCAGCTTTCCCAGCCCTAAAATAACTCCATGCCTGAACATTTTGCTGATGGGGAATTGTGTTGGTACAGCACTGCCTCGCTCCCGGGAAGCGGCATCAGCCGCGAACGCAGCGCTCCCCAGCCAGGCGTAATCAGCGCATTCACAGCCTTTCTTTGGGTTACTTTCATCCTCTTCCGCTATTCCAAATTTTGCGCAGGCTCCTCATTACCCTGGCAGTTAATAGCAGCTTCAAATGCAAATCCAACGAGACAAGGGTGAAATTGTGGTACACAAAGGAGCCGGGCTCCTGCGCCTGCCTCAAGTGCCTGGTCCCCCGGCAAAGCACAAGCGCAGCCCCGCAGCTGCCAGCAGAAGGGAGAGGTGGAACGTCTCTCCGCGGGGGAGCTGCGCTTCAGAGAAGCTCTGAAACCGAAACTCAGGCTTCCTTGCTTTCTTAGAAAACTTAACAAGAGTAGAAACGTTTACCTGGTTTTTTTAAATTTTTTTTTTTTTTTTTGTAGTTATTGCCCAAAATAGGCTTATAACTGAGGGGCTCCTGAGCACAGCAGCATTTGGGTTTGCAGGCTCTGCTACATGGAGCCCGGCAGACATGGGAGCTCGCCCGGCACCTGGGGGGGAATCGCGCGGTCCAGGGGGCTTCATGTTGCTGAATCCATGCGATTATTACATGATTTTTTTTTCATTCATCACCTTGAGTATCTCCTTAGCCCCCAGTCTACCAGATACCCTCCTA
>NW_009211409.1:365-620 GCF_000690835.1 Fulmarus glacialis | reverse complement strand
TCTCCGGCGTGGCAGCTCCCCGGCCGTGCCTGATAGCTTCTTCGGGACTCGGGCTACAAAAATAATTTGTGGTCTCCCACAAGGCAGTTGTATGTTATTTGCATTATGAGATTGGCTCAGGAGCCCGCAGCATCCCAGGGGAGGAGGATGCGACGTTTTGGACCCAACAAGGAGTGCTGCATCCAGCAGCAGGCTGGAAGGGATGCAGGGTGCTCACCCTTTCTGGTGGGGGGCACCTAACCCTGGGGGGGAAGC
>NW_009211409.1:0-234 GCF_000690835.1 Fulmarus glacialis | reverse complement strand
TCTGTGCGGGTGGCTGGGAAGGCAACATGCTCGTAGCTGCTTGAGTGATTATTTCGGGGAATGTGAGCACTTGCTGAGACGCATTCAAAGGATGGGCATGGGAAGAGGATGATAGCACCAGCACCAAGAAAAACTTCTTAGCTGCAGAGATGTATTTGTTTGTGCTCCTGTCTCTTAAGGAATTAGCAGAAACCTATTGTAGGAAGTCCTAATCCCGAATTGGAAAGGGGGGAT
>NW_009211408.1:11292-13361 GCF_000690835.1 Fulmarus glacialis | reverse complement strand
CCCGGTGCGTCGCCACCTGGCCGCATTTTGGGCTCCCCCGCGTTGCGCCAGCGCTGCAGCGGAATTAACGCTGCCGGTTTCTTAGTCTAATTTGGAAATACCTTTGTGCCTTTTACTGGAAAAACAAAAATTACGTTTCTGTGAGCCAAAAACAGGAGCGAAGGATTACTGTATCTGGGGCCTTTATTGTAAAGCACGGTCAATACTTCGTTATGGGGTGGGAATTAAAACAGACAACAGCTCTGATATCACCTGCGCATGAGTTACAACAGTTCCTGACGACCCTGTAACCATCTTCCATCATTTTAAGCAGCGCAATATGCGATATAACCAGGGCAGGAGTTTTGCGGGAAGCTCGTGAGCCTCCGCAGGGTGTGAGCATTGCTGGGGTCCGACAGCCCAAGGCACGGCTTGAGCACCAACAGTTTCAACTCCTTTTTGACTTCTTGCTAGCAACACCTGGCCAGAAGGGCTGATAAATCAAAATACAGTGTGTCCAGGGGTCCTCTGACCTAGCACTAATGTGGGTTACCCTAAGAAAGCCTTCCCATGTTTTACAGTGGTTCAGAATTTATTCTAAAATGATATATTTTATACATATGCATTATATATTTGTATAAACTTGACCTTTTAAGAGCTGCCCTGTGCACTTGTTGAGCATTACATGTAAACCGAATACGAAATATTTCAACCAACAACTTCAAGATGACGTGGGTAAAATTCAGGGCTGGGGAAGGCAGAGAAGAGGCAGGCTCAGAAAATCAAGTACTAAAGAGAAAAGTGCCTTTAAAGCCAGCTCTGCACCGGGTCACAAGATGCTTCACCCCCAGACTCACTCTCCGAGATGCGGGGAGGAGCTCAGATGACCTCTTTAAGGTGTGCTGAGATCCCTGAGGACAAAAACTAGAGATGCAGTGGTGACTTGAGCTGCCAAAATCCTAAAAAACACTTTTTGGGCTGGTCAGCAAATCGCAGAAACGTTATAGGAATTAGGAAAAAATTCTCCGGTTTCATACTTTCTCATGGGCCTTGTATAAAAGACCTTTCCTACAGGTAACGTGATAACTCTGTCATCAAACCTCCACTAAAGCAGATCAGAAACACCTTGAGTCTTCAAGTCATAGCTGATGACGAGTGGCAGTGAATTTCCCAATGCAGGGCTTGCGGTATTAACATTTTAAAAAATCACAAGACCCTCAAATATCATGACACTAAGTCTCATGACCTTTAAGTCAACTAGATTCAGGTTTCTTTTTCTTTGACTCTCGCCGTGCTTTTGGGATGGAAATAAAAGACGTTGTTAGGTTTAGGAAACATTGCAAGGAGTCACCATCACCCATTTCTTCCCACGTTTACATTTCTGGTCCCCTAAATTCAGTTATGGTAAGCACCGATTTATTTTTAAGCAGTTCTTTTCAATGTTGACGCGTTTTGATAATCCTTGTTTTTAAGCCAATTCGTGAAAGATTTTAAAGCTCAGTTGAAATTAATCTCCCTTTGAAGCTCAGTCTGACCAGAACCAGCATTAAGCAGGTCCTGAAGTTTGTCCAAGTTGGCTCACAAAGAAAATCTCTTTCCACCGAGCTGGGAGTGGCCTTATGCCTTTCACAAGTTAAAAGCAAAGGAGAGGACTAAGATTCAAAGACAGAATATTAGAAAATTCCCTGACACCGAGGTCCCGAAGCACAGCCCCGCGCTGCACCGCCTCCCTGGGCGCACAATACCCGAGCACTCCTCATTCCATCCTTTCGCCACGCTTCTGCCTTTGATAACGCGTTTTCCTGAAAAATCAAAACCCAGTTCAGAGAAAGCCTTGCTTCGGACTGCGTTAATTTTGTTGGCTGAAATCAAAATGTAGAGTCAGGTGTTTGACGGCTGCTCTATAGCACTGAGCGAAAGCCCTTTCCTGCTTTTCTCCTGCATTGCCAAGGTGTGTGCTTTAGATAAAAGTCCCATTTCTGACCGAGGCACTCGCTGCAGTTCCCGTAAGCGAGAGGACAGGGTCTGCTCCTGCTCTCCCCCATCTTTCTCACCATCACAACGTGCCTCGTGGCTCCTGGCCCTCAGCT
>NW_009211408.1:9730-11261 GCF_000690835.1 Fulmarus glacialis | reverse complement strand
GCGCCCGAGACCAGCAGCCTCTCCCCTCCCTGCGACCCCGAGTCATCCCCCGGGCAGGGACCCCCCAGCATCCCACCTCCGCATTGCAAATGAGCACCGAAAACCATCAAACCCTGCTGCCCACGTTTGGCAACCCCGACCTTCTGCCTTGCTGGCCGCTGCCCTACAAACCTCTCGGCTGCTCCACATCCCACCAAGGCTGGATGGAGCTGAAGGCGCGGGGACGCTGGAAGCCAGCTCAGCGTGTCCCTGCACAGCTTAGTGACACCCAACCATCTCAGCCAGCGCTCTCTATTTGTATGTACAGATAAATATACACAAGGCAGAGCTGAAAAGACAGAGTCAGCTCCTCTCTGAAGTCCTTCAGCTCCTGTTACCGCCAGATCCCGGTACCGGCGGCACGCACGCTCTTTATAGCAGCCGTCAGCCTGGCAGGGCGCAGAGCAGATGGTCATAACGACTTGGCCCAGGGCCGCTGTCAGCCCCCGGCTCCTTGCCTCACATGATGTTCACCGTGCCACCTGGGCCTCCTGCGTGCCTGGGCAGGGCACCGTGCAACAGGGGGCGAAGCCGGAGCAGTTGCTGGCATGGCAGGGGTTAACACGGAACGGTCCCAAAAAATCTCCAGCTCACGGTGCCCCGGCATCTCCATCTGCCACAGACGATACCGCTCCTGCTCGAGTGCGAGCAACGGGCTGTAGCCACGGGCAGAAGTCAGCAAGGAGAGGAGCCCCAAGCAAAGCTGAATGGCAGAGGGACCACAGGACCCCAGGCAAATCCTCAAAACTCTTGTTTCCACCCAGTAATTCCCTCCTCTTGCTGGTCGTTGCTGATGCAGCTTCGTCCTGCTGCCGCGGCTGCCCCGAGGTGCCAGGAAGCATCTGCCGCTGTTTGCCCCTGAGACGAGGGCGCAAGGGGCAGAAAATGGCCGGGCAGGGCACGTGGCCAGGGCCGCAGGAGCAGGAGGGGTAGAGGTAGCAACAGCAGGGGCAGAAAGCATGTCCTGCCCCCGCCCCCCAGAAGGGGTAAGGAGCCAGCGGGGAGCCAGGCACGGCCACCACCATCATCCCCACGGGGCTGGGGACGCGGGAGGCTGCCGGGAGCCTTAGGCAGGAGAGAAGCCATGCGCAGAGATTAAGTGTGCATCGCTCGGGTGTTCCCCCCACAGATTAGAGGTTTTGCACCGTCACCTGGGTGCAAAAAAACTGGGGGTTTTTTTTGCCGAGAGCAATAGCCGCTCTGGGCAATTGCAGGAGAGCCCCCAGGGGCAAGGGTTAGGGAGCTACTGCAGCATTAACGCAGCACGTGAGAGCCTGAACATCCCTCGTCCCAACTTCGCTCGGAGGAGCCCCGCTCAGCGAGCGGCCGGGCTGCGCACGTCCATAAAGAGGAGCGGCAGGGCAGCCGGCGGGAGGGCAGCAGCGCTCCAACTTCCTGGCACTCGGGGAATCTTCCTAGATCACGTTACGTTCATGTGTCCTTGGCTCATCTCTGTACAGTTGAAAAACACTGTAAGGGGAGCCAGTTAATT
>NW_009211408.1:9212-9687 GCF_000690835.1 Fulmarus glacialis | reverse complement strand
AAGAGTTCCTTCCCGTTATGCTTAATTGGAGACCTGTTGCTTTCACCAAACCAGCCCAGTTGCACAGCTCTGCTTTCTGGAGGTGCTCTCTGGCTTGCACTAGCCTGCCGGTCAGGATTAGAGTGCTCCTGCCGAAGCTTGGGCGCCCCCCGGCCCGCCCGGCAGACCAGCCAGTTCCCCACCATTTCGGCCCATCAAATTAACCAGAATCAAGGAAGGTATTAATGGCAATGGCTGGATGCTACCTCCAAGCTGACACGGAAGCAGGGGGACGAGGACGGCGGGGAGGCAACGTTATTGCAATAACTCAGTATTTACTCCGCGCAGCAGCGCTGGCGATGCATGTCACGACGTATGCTGCCTTAGCACACAGCGTGAAAGGCTCCTGGTCCACGAGGGGGATGTTCCTAGGCACTGCCACGATACAAATAAATAACGATAATAATACTCGGAGGGGGTCTGTCATCTGACCCAG
>NW_009211408.1:3830-8982 GCF_000690835.1 Fulmarus glacialis | reverse complement strand
GCCGCCAGCGATTTGAATCCGCTGACATTTGGCCGCCGAGCGGGGAAAGGCTGACAGTTGTTTCGCAGGGGAGCGATCGCGGGCAGCTCGACAGCGGGCCCGCCGGTGACGGGGTGTGCTGCCACCGCAAACCGGAGGTGTGCTGGCACCAGCACCCACAGCCGCACCACTCCGGGCTTTACTGGTGCAAACCGTTCACAAGCAGGCGAGCTGCAAACACCGAGCGCACGATGCACGGCCTTCACGTGCATCTTACCTTTTTTATGGCTGGTTACTTTCCCTTTTTTTTTTTTTTATTTAAGGAATACTTTTAGAGCGATGAAGATGCTTTGTCTCTTCAGTAAAGCGTTTTCCCTCGTTGAACGGGGACCAGTCCTCATTTCCTCAGCTCTGCGGGAGCGGTCACAGGGGTTGGGTCTTCTTTTGCTTGAAAACCCTAAAGCAGTCAGGGACACAAATTAGGAGAGCAAGACATGCCCTCAGCCCAAAGGCTCCGGCTCCTAACGCAGCCCCGAGCCGCAGGGCAGGGAGAAGGCAGAAGGTGCTGCCACACGCGTGTCACCGATGGCTCCCCCTTGAGATAAACCATGTGAGAGAAGCAAAACACAGATTTGACGGAGAACTACTCACTTCCAGGCGGGCAGCTCGGGCACGCGAGAGCTATGAACTGATGGTCGTGTTGTCCCTTGCAGGCTCTGCTGGAGCTGTGGAAACGAAGATGAAGGCAAAGCCGACGACCTCGGTAAGTCAGTTGAGGGACCAACAGCAACAGTAGATCGGGTGGTAATGATGTTTAAAAATGCAACCTGAAGTATAGCACGCTGGGAAGGCTTGGTTCGTGGAGGACACTGCCTTATCTCTCCTGCTTTTCCACTTTCTGGGGGTCTTGGGAAAAATACAATAGCTTTCGCTGAGCTTACCAAACAGGAGGGATGAACTCCAAGGGAAGTTGTATCAGGGAGTGATACACAAATTACCAGTGTCGCCTCCCTGGTTCCCAAACTTCCCGGGAACTAATAAATAGCATGAATGATTAAAAAAAGGTATTTGATTTGGAAGTGATGCTTTGGTACCGCAAAGCTTTGCCACTTGTGTTCCAGTACAATGTTGTCGTGCACTTCTGAATTTGCTCTTCTTTTACTTCTCTGGAAGTACGTCGATATTTTACATGAGGTAGTAAAATATTTCTGGAAAGGAGAAAAAAAAAAGACTCATCTTGCTTGCAAGGAAGTGACTGATGCTCCTTCCCACTGAGTTTGGCTGCAGTGAACCTAAGCACGTCTACTCTTGCCTTTAATCGTGATATGTGTGCTTGGCTGGATTAATAGGGAAGGGAGGGTGGTCGGTAGTCACCAGCTCATCTTCGAAAGAACCAAATTACGGGCTTTGCTGAGCACAGTGGCTGCTTCAGCACTATGGTAAACCTGGGACTTCTCTGGCAATCTGAAGGAGCCGGCGGGAGAGAGAAGGCAAAACAGAGCATCGTTCCTGGGGTTACGGTCCATGCACGCTTCTCCTCCCCCGAAGCTCAGACTTAGCAGGAGCCCGCAGGAACGGAGCCCATCACGTTTCCAATCGGAAAGCTGAGCGAACAGCACTGTCCTTGCAACTGTCTCAATGACACGAATAATGTGCTGCAGAGCTAAGGGGGACAAATGGTAAATCTCCAGCTAAGAACAACGATAATGAAAGTACAGAAGTGAAAATTCATTACCTGAGACTGCTTGGGAGCTATCCTGAGGGACCCTCTTAGGCTTTCTGGGTTGCTTTAACCCTTCGGGTCTGGCTCCAATACTCAGGCCGAAGCGCTGTGCCACGGACTGTGCTTTCCTCCCCCTTTTTTCCCCATTTCTTTAACAAAACAACTTTCCAAACAAAGCGCCGTGCATGTCACCAGACCCGCAGCATCGTGCTATTTGGCACTCAGCTTCCTGAAACTATGCAAGCAGAACGAAAAGCATAATGTGATTTTTGGTCAGCTGCTCAACGAAAGACTCTAATAACGTTTTCTCGCATTTCCAACAGCTCACGTGGAGGCAGGAGCAGCGACGGGACAAGACAGACAGCCCAGCTCCACAGGTGAGCTCATTCCCTCCCGAGCGAAGTCTTTCCTGACTACTTTTTGGTCTCCTGGAGCAGAGGGGGTATATTTCAGCACTGCTAATGTTGCTTAGGATGCCCCGGCATCCTGCCAGGTCTCTGAAAAGTTAGAGATGCCCATCAGGCATCTCCATGGGAACCCCGGGATGCTCATTCCAGCCAGGCGCAAGCGTCCGTGTCGGAGCGGCAGGCTGTCAGGTTCATCTTCTAGTGCCTTTTGGAAGGGCGGCGGGAACCGAGAGGGTGCCTGGTTCCTCCCGATGCCCTACCAGGCTGCTGGGCAAGCAGCACGCCTTGGGGCTTCGACCCGAGGAACCGGCCAGCCGGCTCTTCCAAGGTGGTAGCAAAATACCTGGCAAAGCGTGAAGGTTTGGCCGGCGCAAAAACGCTTCGGTGTTTTGGACTTCTCCCACGGCCGGGGTGAGCGGCAGCGAGCGCAGGCAGCCCGTACTTGGCAGGTGTTGCGTGCAACAGCAAACTGCCTGTGTCTCCGGCAAGCGCCCCATTTTGGGTGGGAATGGCAATAACGCAGTCAACCTGAGAGAAGGCGTGGTCCTCAAGGAGGGCAGGAGATGTGGTAAAGGAGAATGCCACCAGTGCCAGCTTGATAGAGCAAACCCATGCACTGCCTTCTGGCCCACAAATAGCATCGCTGCCCACAGTGTAATGCAAGGAAGGGGCAGCTCCGGACAGAATTTACCTTCTGGTCCTTGGCCAAAAAAAAAATGAGTTTACACGTGGAAGAAATAGCCCTGCCTCCCTATGGACACATTATTCCTGCCAGCCAGCTTCACGTGTTGCGAGGGACATAGCAGACCTCTTTCGTGTCACTCCTGGCCCTGGGAACACAGGGAGTCAGCAGCACTCCAGGTTCAAGGGCCCCTATAGCAAAACCAGGCCTGACTCGCCCTGAATTATCATAGAATCATAGAATGGTTTGGGTTGGAAGGGACCTTAAAGATCATCTAGTTCCAACCTGCCATGGGCAGGGACACCTTCCACTAGACCAGGTTGCCCAAAGCCCCATCCAGCCTGGCCTTGAACACTTCCAGGGATGGGGCATCCACAGCTTCTCTGGGCAACCTGGTCCAGTGCCTCACCACC
Organism: Fulmarus glacialis; assembly: GCF_000690835.1. Taxonomy (NCBI): domain Eukaryota; kingdom Metazoa; phylum Chordata; class Aves; order Procellariiformes; family Procellariidae; genus Fulmarus; species Fulmarus glacialis. The sequence continues at coordinate 5,778 of NW_009211408.1, read as the reverse complement.
CTCACAGTGAAGAATTTCTTCCTTATAGCTAATCTAAATCTACCCTCTTTCAGTTTAAAGCCATTACCCCTTGTCCTGTCACTACATGCCCTTGCAAAAAGTCCCTCTCCAGCTGTCTTGTAGGCCCCCATCAGGTACTGGAAGGCTGCTACAAGGTCTCCCCAGAGCCTCCTCTTCTTCAGGCTGGATTAAGTTTATCCATCTCCTGTTGGCATCGTAACAGCTCATTCAGTCCTGACAAGCACCAGATTCTTCATTCAAGGGCATCTGAGATCACGTTTTAGTAGATGTAGTTCAGAGAGGTACCCACTGAAGCATGAGGGTTACTCCTCCAAACACAGGTCTCACAGCAAATTCAAGCTGTTCCAGCCCTTACTACTGACACTGTGGTATGTCCCACCAGCAGCAGAGATGCATAGACCTTCTCAAAGACAGGTTCCTCAATAGCTTCTCTAAGTCATCGGTGTACTTGCTTCTGTTGCCACCATTCTGTCATCAGCTCATCCAATAGCTTAGGTGTCCATGACTACCATGTAGAGCATCCAGCTCCTTCCACGGCATCGGGGTATCTCGGGTTAAGAAGAAATAAGCCCAGTGAGAACTGTTTCATGACCTTGCCTCCAAATGACCATTCAGGTCCTTTAGCTCTAGCTCCAGGTAAACACAACCAGGGAGCATGGCCATCTGCAGACAAAGCTCCCGAGGAACAACCACCCCACTCTTATGGTGTCTCAGGAAGGAAGGTTTGAGGGTTTAGTCCCCCCGAGGCTACTGTCACTCCAGAAGGGTCGATTACTACAATGTCTGCTTTCCCTCAAACACCACTACTCATACTGAGCTGCACATATTTTGTCCAAACTTGCTTTCTATTTACCTTTGTCATTGTATCAGAAAATACCAGGTTGATTGGGCAGAGGCGATAACTCATGTGTCTCCTGGGTCAATAAGAAGAAGGGCTTTGCTCATCACTGCAGCAGAGAGAGGCTGATAAAATGCAAAAGACGTCGCTTGGTCTAGCAAAGCACCTTCTGCATCTCCCAGGAACAGACATGCTGCTTATTTAACTAGAAGGGGCAAGGCTGCCTCTTGAATAAACCAGAAACAGCCTTCCAGGGAAAGAAAATAAACCTCCCTCGGTATTCTGAAGGACTCTAGGAAAGAATGGCTATACAATCTCCACCAGACTTGCACAGTGCAAGAGCCAGAGTTTCGGAGAAGGGGTGTTTTGAGAAAGCCAGGCTGCTCAGGGAGGAGACACCCTCTTCATATTTAATACTGCTGTAAGTAAATATAGCCCAGAAACAGCCTTCCAGGGAAAGAAAATAAACCTCCCTCGGTATTCTGAAGGACTCTAGGAAAGAATGGCTATACAATCTCCACCAGACTTGCACAGTGCAAGAGCCAGAGTTTCGGAGAAGGGGTGTTTTGAGAAAGCCAGGCTGCTCAGGGAGGAGACACCCTCTTCATATTTAATACTGCTGTAAGTAAATATAGCATGGGTTTCCCCCCCCCCCCCCTTCATTTCTTCACCTATGTCTCTTAAAACATTTGTAACCGTACTACCCATCTCAGATGCATTTCACATCGTATATCAACCCAGCTTGTCTGAGGGTAATTTTATGGTAAGTGGTTAACAATAAAGCACGTCGCCCAAGCGCATGGCTAATGCATAATTCAGGTTACCGGGACACCTTAACAAACGATCCCTAAACCCTCGGCAGGGTATCCAAAGGCTAACACAGACTGTCCCTGGAAAAGCTGAATGAGCCATTTTGAGAGCTGGTCTGGCGGTGGTTGGGAGAGGACAAACCCTCTTCCAGGGATCAGCGGCAGCCAGGAGAGCTCGCCGGCCTCCCAGCGAGGTCAGGGGGAGGGGGTCTGTCGCGCTCGCCCTCACTGCCTTCAAAGGATGAGTTATTTGGAGCTTATAAAAGGATTAATGCCTTAA
>NW_009211408.1:3221-3519 GCF_000690835.1 Fulmarus glacialis | reverse complement strand
GGGGAGGAGGAGCGCCCTGCCAGAGCCACCCAAAGCGGCTGAGGACGCAAGGCCGCTCCTGCAAGTCTCTGCCCCCGGGCATCAACCGTGGTATTTTTCATTTTTAAGAAACCTGAGCAAGACGTCTGCTGAATCGTCAGTTGCTGAAAGCTCGTTCTTCAAGGAACAAAGAGCAGCGATCATCACAGCAATGTCGTTTTTCACGGAATAAAAGGGAAAGTAGCAGAAACCTGCAGAAATATTTGCAGTCCTCCCTCTGGGCACGGAGACGTGACATTCGCGTTCCCCAAGCCAAGGC
>NW_009211408.1:0-3178 GCF_000690835.1 Fulmarus glacialis | reverse complement strand
GCAGGCAGCCGGGGCAAGGGTGTCCACAGACTCCCCAGTGGAACGAGTGCCGTGCCGCACCACTAGCCAGGGGCCAGCCAGGCTTGGCTTTTAAGGACTAGCAATCCCATCCAAGATGCATTACCTCCGGCCAGAGGCCCTCCCACCTGGGGACAGCTATTTCCCCAAAGCGGGGAGACTCCAGCTTCAAAGCATCGCCCCCCCAGTGTTTCTTCCTGGGGGTCGTGGCATTCGATTCAGTCCTGCACCAACCCTCATTGTCCCCCTGCAATCTAAATACGTCCTGACCTCTCCTCGCAGGACTATCTCAGCCATCAATTAGCTTCCCGGTTGTGTGGATACCAGGAAACTGAATACATGGGTTTATAGTTCAGTGGAAAGTTCTGCTGCCGTCTTAAATCATAAAGCACAGCTGCTGACACAGCAGAAGCTGCAAAATGAACAGAGCATCTGAGCAATCTGTGGTTTGGAAGCCGCTGGGAGGAGGAGAAGCGCAGCGTCTTGCAGCTCTGTTGGAGGGAGGAAGAAAGGACGGGCAGGCCAAAAGAGTAGATTAAAACTCATCAGAGTGCAATTGTCATGCGTTATGCAACGTGAACGCGTCCTGGCGCTCCAAAGTTAACTTGCAATTGAGAGAGAAAATGGAAGCTGAGTTTCAATGCCTACAAATGCAAAGTAATGCCTGGAAAAAAAAAAAAACAAAACAAACTCCAAATATATACGCACACAATAATGGGCTCTAAATGAGCTATTCCGAGTCAGGAGACAGATCTTGGGAGTCTTTGTGGATAGTTCTGTGAAAATACCCACTCGGTGGTGGGTGAACAAAGCAAAGCTAACGCTGGGACAGGACTTTAACAGGAAGGGCACGGAGAACAAGACAGAAATCATTGGTATGCCTGCACATGGAGCAGCATGTCCCCCATCTCAAAAAGAGCTCACAAGGGCACAGAGGAGGAGGAGCAGCAACAGGGAACAACTCCTGCACAAAGGCTCTACAGCTTGGAGGTGACTGCTGCTAATGCCTTCATGGACGGCACAGGCTGGGGGAAACGGGGATATCGTTTGTCGTAACACAAGAACCAGTAAACATCAAATGAAAGGCAAAAGTTTTAAAGCAATGAGTATTAGCCAATTACCAAAGGTGTCATCAAGGGCATGTTAGTTCCAAACTAATTTTAAGGGGCTGGGATTCATCTTTAGATGACATTGGCATTGCCTCCACCGGAGTTGCGTGCCCAGCTTCCTCTCCAGACAGTGGAGAGCTTGGACTCGATGATCTTAGAGGTCTTTTCCAACCTTAATGATATTATCATTCTATAAGACTCCATACCACCAGGGTGTAAGCCATCTCCCCCAGGGTGGACAGCTAGAGCAGGTCAGGAGAACGTGCCCTGTGTCTCTGCACCGAGCAGAAGGGCAGCCCTAGCACTTTTTCCAGGTGCAGGCATCTACAACGGTCTTGGAAAAGCCTTTGGGCACCCTCAACCGTGGCCCTAGCAGGACCGAGGTCTCCAGCAGCCACCCTTCAGCATGCCAGAGGCAGAGCATCTTCCCACCACACCTTCTGCTGGAGCCTTTACGGACCGCAGCGAAGGCAAAATACCTGCAGAAGAGTTAAAAACGCTTTCTTGGGGAACGCAGCCTGCAATTTTCCTTTCCACCCAATGGGATTCAAATAACCTAATTCTTGCTCTACATTTGTACAGTCTCTCTCTCCCCCAGATCACCCCTGGAGAAATGACAGCCATGTGGTAAATACATGTAATCATGCCACTCTGATAGCTTCTCTTGTTCTCTGGCCATTAATTCATCTCCCTGGGACTTAGGTGAACATTTTAAATCCTGCAGCAAATTCAAAGAGCTGCCTTTATTTTAAAATCAACACAGCAATAAAAGGCTTTCTTCTTTCCCTCCTCAAAATGTAAATTCTTTTTGGCTTCAAAAATATCCTGGCACACAGACAGATGTTGCTGGTCGTGACCTTATCTCAGGCCAGTGACAGGTTTCCTATGCATGAGAAATTGCACGGCTTTAAAAAAATCTCTCAGACAAGGAGGGCTCGCTGCTGCTACAAGGGGAGGTAGCAGCACCCACCTCAAGCAAAGCCTTTGCCTTCATGCTCATGGCACCGTCATAAAAACACGATCAGGAACCTTCCCTTTCTCCCCTCAAGCTATCCTTTCGTTGGGAAAAAATAGAAGAAAAGGAAATGCAAAAAAGCCCTCCAAAAACAACTACCTTCTCCCTGATGATTGTTATTTCTAGGAGAGCAGAAACTTCCTGCAGATGGAAAACACGTTTTGGCTGAACACAGCTGAGGCCGTAGGAGGAAAGAGAGCGGAGCGGTGCTCCGCCTGCAGTACTGCTGCCTGCGGGCAGCTGGGCCAGGAGCCGCTCGCCATTAAGAGAAATAAAATAAGACTCTACTAATTTTTACGGCCCACCAGGAAGGAAAGCGCCAGCAGCAACCGAAGCAGCGACCGCCACGTGCTCGGCTGCAGAGACTCCGGCTCTGAGGTGCCAGGGAAGAAATGCAACGGCTTAACAGCTGGTGCCACCACAACGTTCATTTGGGTGTTTGCACCGAGGTCGGCTCATGTTCTCAGTGTGACGTGGGCTGCACCAGCGAAACCTTCTTTCATCAATGTTCCCAACCAGATATTTTTTCCTTCTTGTTGTCACTGAGCCATCACCTTTTTGGAGCTGGAGAAGAACAAGGTTAAGAGAAGACCAGGAGGAAGAGTGAGCTGCTTTGCTGGGAGAGCGAGGCCAGGACGTGCAGGAAAATCGCCGTCGATGGGAGGCAGCAGTAGAGTGAAGCGGGTTGGTGGGAAGATGCATTAGCCAGATGCATTGACCTCGATGCCAGGGAAGGTTATGGAGCAGATCATCTCGAGTGCCATCACACAGCACGTACAGGACAACCAGGTGATCAGGCCCAGTCAGCATGGGTTTGTGAAAGGCAGGTCCTGCTTGACTAACCTGATCTCCTTCTATGACCAGGCGACCCACTTAGTGGATGAGGGAAAGGCTGTGGATGTGGTCTACCTAGACTTTAGTAAAGCCTTTGACACCGTTTCCCACAGCATTCTCCTGGGGAAACTGGCTGCTCACAGCGTGGATGGGTGTACTGTCCGCTGGGTAAAAAACTAGCTCGACGGCCGGGCCCAAAGAG
>NW_009211407.1:2730-2997 GCF_000690835.1 Fulmarus glacialis | reverse complement strand
CCTTGGTTAATTAATTTAATGGTTTTGTGATTGCAAAGAGATTAGCTAGGAGATATATAATCTATATATAGAGGTATAGAGGGGACTATAGATAGCACATAAAAGTGAGAACAACCCCCACTCCCCTTGAATTGGGAACTTTTGAAGCGAAGGGGAGGCCTTGCCGGAGGACGTTGATGGAGTGCCTGGATCCAGCCGGCTCACTGCAAATCACGGGAGATGCTCATTGGGATTTAGCACGGCTGGGGGGGGGCCACGACAGGGGGC
>NW_009211407.1:2280-2531 GCF_000690835.1 Fulmarus glacialis | reverse complement strand
TTCTCTGCCTCGGGGTCCCTGGGGTCCCCAGGGTGCCCTGGCAGGTCCGGCTGTGAGAGCAGGGTGCTGTGGAGACCTGTGGTGCACTGGCAGAATGCTCCAGCTCCATCTCATCTGGGCTTCGGCAGCTCTGGTGCCATCCCCATGATGTCCCCACGTCACATAGCTCAGCCTGGCCCCACTGCCTGGTCCCTCTCCAAGGGCTCCCTCCTTGGGCAGGGCCCCAGGGGACCACGGGCCGATCCGCCCCA
>NW_009211407.1:1862-2137 GCF_000690835.1 Fulmarus glacialis | reverse complement strand
CAGATGCACCCCAACAAGGGACTTTTGGTGCATTTTCGTGCTCGGGAGGCTCCGCGAGCTCCAGTGATGGCCCTGGGGTGGGACTGAGCCCCTGTATAAGATCTGAGCCCTGGGTCTTCCCCCTCTTCCCCTCCACTTCCAGCCCAGCCCCGTGCCACCGCGCCTGGCAGCGCTGTGACAAGCCCCGTCCTCCTCCCGCGTTGCAGAGACCCCCCGTCCCTCCGCCTGCGCTGTCGCCTCTTCCCTGGCAGCTCCCTTTGTGCGGGGAACAAAGC
>NW_009211407.1:1146-1760 GCF_000690835.1 Fulmarus glacialis | reverse complement strand
CCCCCCGCTGTCCCCTTCCGACGGTGCCGAGGAGGGAGGGCGAGGTGGGAGCTGAGCACCACCAGCTCATGACATGCACCGTGGGCAGGCGCACAAGGGCTGATGCTGGAGCTGGGGGTGATGCTCCTGCACTTGCTGCTTGGAAATAGCATTCGGTCCCCTTGGTGCTTCCCACCGAGCACCGCGGCTCGCCCCGGGGGTGGCCCTCGTCCAGCAGCAGGGAGGGGGGGCCATGGAAACCCCGTCCCTGCGGCACCCACGAGCTGGCGGCTCTCTCCTTGCCTGGACCTGGGAGTGTGCAGCCCCGGGGTCAAGGGCGAGGGGGGCTGCACTGGGATGGGCAGAGGGTCTGCAGCACCGGCCCGACTCTGCCAGGCTGCTCGGGGCCGGCTGCGTGGGTCCGTGCCAGTGTGGGGGGCAGTGCCGGAGTGATCGCCGTGCACGTCGTTTAGGCTTGATGCCGCTATCATGTTCGAATCTCCGGAGGCAGCGAGCTGCAGATTGACTTTGACAAACACGGCCCAGAAGCTGCGTCTTGGCGGATGCAAATTATTCAGCAGCTCCTGGGAAAACCGCTCCCTGACAGCGTGCCGGGGGGGTACGGGCTGTAACAC
>NW_009211407.1:719-1089 GCF_000690835.1 Fulmarus glacialis | reverse complement strand
CGCCAAGCAAGCGGCGGCGGGGGAGCAGGGTGCGGGGGGCTGTGCATCGGTGTGGTCCCCAAAGGCAGGTGGGTGCCAGGCTGGGGAGGTGACACCGGGGGTTTGGCCAAGGGACGGAGCCCTCCCGGCCATCGGAGCAGGCAGCAGACCCCCGGCAGAGCCATGGGCCATGCGTGCACCGAGGAGCACATGTGCGTGTGTGTGCGTCTTCAGCCACGCGCAGCGAGACGCCTAAAACATCCCAGTTTGTCCCAGTTCATCCCAGGATTGCATCTTGCTCCACGGGGCTGGGCTGGGTGTGAGATGAAGCTCCAAGAGCGGCTCCAGGCTGGGTGCCGGGGCGGTTTTTTAATTTGGCGGAGGGTTAGAA
>NW_009211407.1:411-687 GCF_000690835.1 Fulmarus glacialis | reverse complement strand
CTCCTGGGGTCATTTTACAGATCTGATTTGCCAGACGCCAGGCAGGTAGATCTTGCAGAAAAGCCTGTTGTCAGCTGAGATTCAATTCACACTCAGAAAATAAGCAGCAGCGAAGCCGTTCCTGGCTGTGAGCCTGGGGCAGAACCGTCCCCAGGGCTGTCCCCAAGTGGGTGACATCTGGGGTCGGACACCGCAGCCTTGTCCGGGGTGAGCTGTTACGGACCCAAACAGGTGCCGTTTGCATTAAGAAATGGGACCTTGTTCCTCTCCCCTCGT
>NW_009211407.1:0-289 GCF_000690835.1 Fulmarus glacialis | reverse complement strand
AGACACGGCATGGGAGCTGTGGCATGGCCGGGGGACCCAATCTGAAGCAACCCATGGAGATTCTGAGACCATCCCCTGCCCCGGCCCCAGGTAGACACGTTTTGCCTTGCTCCCAGGTCCCACAAAGTCCAAAGCCTTCCCAAACTCCAAGGAATTCTTAAGAGGAGGATGGGAAACAAATGCCAAGGGGAGAAGATGTTTCGAGCCAATCCCTTCTGGAGGTGGCATTTAAGCAGATGGAGGAGTGGAGCCGGTGCTGTCTGAGGAGGATGTGATGGAAATGTGAATA
>NW_009211406.1:92971-96509 GCF_000690835.1 Fulmarus glacialis | reverse complement strand
GGGTGTTTTGGGGGGGGTGGGGGTGTTTTGGTTTTGGGGTTTTGTTTGGGGTTGTTTATTATTTTTGTGAAATTTCTCATTTTTAGCCATGTTTGGGGAGGTATGTGGGGAGGTGGTTCTGAGTGAAGGACACTTGGGAGAAAGGTTACCATCCTCAGGATAGAGTGCTCTTGTTCTTTCTGCTGAAGTCTGAGAGAAGAGTTCATTGATCTCAATAATGAAGACATTGAAAAGTCCTTCAGCAAAACCAGGGAGACCAAATTTGACATTTTGTGATATATCTGAAGTTATTTGGCGAGAAGGAAGGAAAAGGGGAAAAGATGTCAGGTAACAAACCACAACCTGCTGGACCTTATTTAAACACTAGGGATTGGGAAGGGGGGTGGTTTGTTCCCTGCAGAGAGGGTTTGGGGTTTGGTTTTTTAATGTTTTATTTGAGAGGGGAAGCATTGTAATCTTTCATTCTCCCTTAGGTGGTCATCTTCCTTGACCATCAAGTTGATTTCAGCCAGAGGAAGAAAAGAATGAAATAGATGGGTAAAAATATTTAGATGCTATGCTTTGCTGTATTAACTGGCAGATTTTTTTAGTATTAAAGAATACTTTAGCTTTCTTCATAGTTAGACACAAACTCATGGTTCAGTGCAGCAGCCTTCAATTGGGTGCGTGTTAGAGTTCAATAAAATTTCAAGTTAAAATAGTTTTAACCAATCATCTTTATTTGGAAAATGAAGCATTCACTGTAATACAGATCCTTTGCATATGTATTTAAAATAAGCTTTTTTGGCCTAAAAAAAGGTTATAATTTAAGTAAAGGGAGGAGAAGATTCAAGTAAACAGTAATTAATCCCTTAAATACTATATTGCATAAATCTGTCGTGCTCTGACAGATACCATTTTCAAACAAAACTACATATTCTGTGTGTATTTATTGATAGCCTTCCAGTGTACTTTTTAATCATAAGATTAAAGAGGAAGTGGCAGTGAATTTACAGTCTTTTCAAAAAGGACTGAAGGGGAGTGTTCTCAAGTGTTAGTCTTTAGAAAACAGGTGTTTATACTGCTCATACTTATTTTTAATAAATGTTTTTCAAGTACTACTGTTTCTGTGCATCAGTACCAGATTGCCTGGTTACAATACATATGCTGACATCTGTCTACTTTGTAATTAAACATAGGCCTACTGTACATCAAGTATCTGAAATAGCTACAGCAAACGTGAGTGCTGGTACTGTGTGTGTAACCGCTGAAAGTTGTCATTCCTTTGTGCTCCTATTATTTTTGTACTCTAAGTTAAACAGACTAACTGCTGCTAAGAAGCTGTCAGGGGATGCATGTCAAACACTAGGTGTATCATGCGATCAGACTAGTGCTGGGATGGAATAGTCAGTGGTTGGAAGGGGGAAAAAAGTGACCTTTTTCTCTCAACATTGTCTTTACACTGAAAGGAATAGATGAGTTTCTGAATTATTCACGGTACTGAAAGCTTATAATCGTTAGCAATGGTGGCAGCAGCAGACTATAGAGATAGGGGTTGGGTTTTTTTTGCTAAAATGCCTGATTCTGAAGCTCATCAAAGGATTCATTTCACAAAACTGTCTCTGGGAATTTGGGTATTTAAGGTCTGTGGGAGTGAGGGCAGTTTTTTCCAAAGGATCAAGAAAGAGAGTATTTTCTTCTTACTTTTGTAAGGATCTGTGTTGAAATAAAAGTTAATATTAATCAGGTCTTAGGCAGTAATGGAACAAAGAAGCTCCATGAAAAGGGTTTGTTTTTTCAGCAAGTAATCTCCGTGAGTCGATTACAGTGTTAGTAATAAAGCAGATCTTTTAACCCATAATATAATTGCTAGATATATAAATTACCTATCCATCTAAACAAATAGACCAATTTCCATAGTAGTAAAATGTACTTCAAACAAGGATAGGCATAAAATGTACTTCAAACAAGGATAAGATTGTTTTGGTTATAACTGATACATGATGGAAGGTAAGGCTTTTCTTGATGTCATGTAGAGTTTTGCCTACTTAAAATACAGACTGTTTATAGTTTCCTTGAAGTAGTTAGCTTTTAATGATACACTGTTTAAAATTCTTTCATTTCAGTAGGTCAAATTTAATACTATATCCTCTAAAGTTTCTTCTCTTTTTTTATTCTGAAAGCTATTGATGCTTATTATAAATTTGGGAAGTTAGCACTTGGATGCAGTGTGTAATAATTATACCATGATTCAGCATGCATGTCATTAGTGTCTTGTGACAGACACTCATCAGTCAGACGCTATTGCCTAAATGAGAGCTTGTGTGGCAGCATCCATTATTATCATTACTCTCTACTACATGTTACTAAAGACAGAGGTTTTGCTTATGGAGAGAGGTAAGGAAAAAACAGTGGAAAGTGGCAGGAAAGCTAATGATTTACAGCTCCCGGGAATCCACGTTTTTTAAAATCTTCCAAAGCTTTTACAGTTCCCTATTTGCTTTTAAAGGCGTTCCTTGTGGATGGGAAGATGCGCTTTATTGATACACTCTTGAATCTTCTTAAGATAGAAGGGCATATGCCACAGATAAAGAACTAAGAATTTCCTAGTAATCTAGTTAACGTTTTAACAGTCTAATAGTTCACAGTAATGTAGAAGAGCCTCTTTAATAATACATTTAAAATTGTTAAACAAAACTTCCAAGTGCCTACGCCTTTTTGGTGTTATGCTCACCCTTCCAGTGTTCCTCTGGGTTGTGAGGGTGGAAACAAAATGGCGGGTGCAGGGGGTGTTTCCAAGAAGTCACCAGCATTCCCTGCCCTCCACCGCAGGGAGCATGGTATTTGTGGTGGGGCTGGCTGGTTCCTTCTTGATCTTGGTCCACTTGGGGCTGTTTTTATATGTTTTATTGTAGCCTGCTTTATTCTCATGAATTCCCAGCTCCCAGTTTCAAAACTTTCAGGTTTTGAAGGTTGCCGCAAAGCCTCCCCCAGCCTCAGCTGACATAAAGGGCTTCTCTCTGTTCCCAGTGACTACCGCGGGGCGTCAGACTTTCCCCATGGTATTTTCAGGGCCGGGCCGGCCGATAATTGCTTGACCACCTGGCAACTGTTAAAACCAGCTCAGATCAAGACAAGCCCAGACAGCTCCTGAGACCCTGCGTGGCCAGGTCAGTGCAAAGCCTCTGGCCTTTCACTAGCATTGGCAAGAATCATATTTATTGGGCTACTTCATATATAGAAATATAATTAGATTAAAGCTTTCTGAAATCATGAGCATCTGGCTCATATTTCCTGTCTGAGGGAACTGTGTCGGTCAACTCTACCAAATGCACTCAAAACAGACTGACTGAAGCAATAGCTACAGGTCAGAAATTTCTTATTTGAACCTGGCTAAAAAGATCCTTTTTTTTTTTTTTTTTTAAAATGATAAAACAAAGTAGATACAAGCAATAAGCTAATGCTGTGCTGCCTAAGGAGAAAAGGTAGTCTTCTCATTTTCTCCAAACCCTGTCAAACTCCTCCGTGTTGCTCTTCTGGCTTCATGACGAGTGCCACA
>NW_009211406.1:76219-92958 GCF_000690835.1 Fulmarus glacialis | reverse complement strand
GGAGAAGTGTGGGATGATCCCGTGTGCCTTCAGGCCCGTTCGGTTGTGGAGTGTTGGAGCACAGGTTTGCTCCTCTTGGATGAGTGTTCAAATGAGGGCATCTGCAAAGGGGAGAGGAGGGAGGAGAACGCTATTACAGTTGATACTGCCCTTCATCCTCCTTTTTTAAAAACCAAGAAAAGCTGTTCTCTTTTGATTTTCTTTTTTTTTTTTTTAAATAAGTTTTAAACTGAATTTCTTGTAAGCATCTGCCAAATCCTGTTGGCTTCCTCTTCAGTCAATAGGGAGAACATAGACTCCCTAAAAAGTCTCCCAAGTCTTTTTTTCTGTCCTTGCATGAAAACCTGGACTCCAGAATTTTATCACCGGGTTTCTGGCAAATGGTACTCTGCGAATCTGAATTATGTCTCGTTTGACGAAGCCAACCTGCTTCATGATTTTATGGATAAGGCATTCAGAAATTGAGACTGATGGATTGCTTTCTAAGAAAACTGTGCTGCGTCCTGTCACAAGCGTGGCGCACACTGAACTGGTATGCTTAAGCTTTCAGGACTGACATCCTAGTGAGGTAAGATACTACTTCATTAGTTCCTTATATTGTAGCTGTTACTGAATCACTGTGACACAATCTCTAATTTAAGAATTCTGCAGGACAGTCAGTGCCCTTTAAACCAGAGTCACATACCAGCCAGTAGTGTTTTTGTTGCTATTGCCGTGTTGTTGTGAAAAGTAATGAAATGCTTAAATAGGAGGTGGAAGATGCAGCCTCACAGCAATGTTTTTGACTTGCTGATAGACAGTACTTTTTCTCTCTGAGGCAGCCACTCCTGATAAATCTGGCACCTCTGCCAAAAGCTAATTTCTTCTTTAGGTACACAGGAACATAGCTCTGTGGGGATAACAGGTAAGACAATACAGAGCAATACATAGTTAGCAATATTTTGCTATTATTAGTGATGCTGGGTTTGTTTCCATAATAAATTTCATTTTAATTTAATAAATAGATAAAAGGAATTTGGAGGCAATTACAGTTTTATGTTTTCCTAGCTTCAAAACCAGTGTAGAATGTATCTCCACAATGTCATTTTGCACATTTGACTAATTGCTTTGTCACCTAAATTTAAAAATTTCCACCCATGTTTATTTGGATGGGGGAGATTCCTCTGTTTTTTTCAGGGGACAGGGAAGACAAACTATTTTAAAACTGAACTTACATAGTTATAAGAACATTCCTGTCTTGCCCTTTTCTCCAGTACTCCGTGGTTATCTTGGTTTGGTCACTTTTACCATAAAGAACTCATTATTGTGAAGAGACGAATTATCAGCATTAAAGTGTTTCGGAATATACAGTTGCTGAAGGGATAAGGGCGTCAAATTAGTGACATAAATTTCCCAAGCTGCCTTGACTTAGGTTAGCTACATAGTATTTTTTGTTATTTTAGATTCAAAAGAAGATGACTTCTAATACTTTCGCCACAACATGTCCTTCACAGGTGATTTTTTTTTTTTAATATATATATCTGCATATATGTAACATGTATTTTTATATGTATATGTATTTATATGTGCACATACACATTTCACTATCTTTGTGATGTTCATTTAAGCTTTTTAAGCATTAGGGAAGCAAGATCTGCACATCAATTAAGATCTGATGGTTATGTGCCTACAGAGCTATAAAATGTCTCCTGACCTTTCCAATCTCTTTTCTACCTGCTTTGCTCCATCCTTATGTTTCAAACTCCCTGTGCAAGTCTGCTTTCTCCAGCGGTGCTTGGTGTTTGTTGGTTTGTTTCAGGGTTTTTTGTTTGCACTGCTTGCTGCCTGTATGTGACAATTCTTCGATTACATACACTTAAATTTAGTTATATGGAGATCCTAACTGACGTAAAGGAATATTAAGATTTCCTTTATCCCTCCTGTTCCCCCATATGAAAGATAAGCTCCCCAGATGCCGGCATATATCCTATGTTAAATCTTTTTCTTTCTGACACCTGCTTCTTGGAAACCCCAATTAACTTAGACACAAATTTTATCACTAATCACAGCTCCATGCAGCACAACGAAGCAGTCTGTGCATGAATTGGAGGTGTGGAGTAGCCTATTCGTTGTTCCCAGCTGAATGAGACGACCACCCCCGCAAGAAGATGAGTATGTCCGGAGATGATAGCTGAGCGGTGTGAACCCCTTCATTCACCCTGCTGGGCGTGCTCATCCTTTCACCTGGATGCGTTAAGAGCCTGTGATATTCATCAGACCGGCTCCAGTCTCAGGGCTTATCTACATCACTCGTTTTAAAAGTGCACTCTTCTGTCAGCATTGCTGCATCTGCACAATGAATTTTGCTAGCTTAAGCTATGGCTTCTAGTAAATTCAACTATGTTGGCAAAACTTTTCAGTATGGACTGGATCTCTCAGTAATGTGCATTTTTAAAGCATGCTCCTCAGCTGTGCAAATACAGAGACAAGATTTTGATGCCACCGAGTTCAGGTACAGGTGCTGGGCATTTTCTCCCTTTTCTGATGCCTGCCTTTCTTCAGTCCTGGCCCACCCCTCAGGAGTAGGAGAGAAAGATTGGAATTTTCCTAAAAGTTTAAATGCTTCTGAACGTAGCTAATGCAGTTAGCTTCGTACTATGCTATAGGATCCATCACTTTAGGATGGACATGAGCCCCTCTACTCCATTGTGTAGATCAAGACACCTTCCAGATCCTGCCTTCTCATGCATCTCATGAGTGCATCTCATGCCCCCTTTCTGTTCCCACAAAAAGTATCTCAAGCATCAAGACAATTCAGGAAAAAGTTAATGCTTGGAAGAGCCTATACTGGAATGACGGTTGTGTCCTTAACTATACAGTAAGAAAATCACAAATAGTTTCATATTAGATATAAGGCCATGCAAATAATGAATTAGTGATACTTCCACTCTGTTTCGTGTTAAAATGGAATTGGAAATATTTGAAACAGGGTGGAAATTAAACTACCTGCTCATCCACCCAGGTAGTCCACATGGACTTCTCTGAGCCATCTTGACTGAGTCTCTTCCTTGTCCTGCTTGTGCTTTCCTTGTCCTGTAAATGAGCTGAAGCCTGCAGTGTTCCTTTCAGTCTTGCACCTGTGCTTGCTGAACTTACTTGGTAAGAAATACAGTTACGTACAGTTTAGTTCTGGTGTAACTGAACTGTGGAGCTTCTCTACAAACTTGTATTACATCAAAAAGGATTTAGTTGATAATCGTTAAATATTTTCATTATTCAGTTACAGTTAATTGTCCATGTGTTTGGAGTCCAACTTTCCATTTATTTTATTAAGAGACCTTTTTTGAAAGGATAGAAATTGCCCATCCTTTAATGGGCACCTTCAGATCTGTTGCTGAAGTGAATTGTTACTTTAGTTAGAAGGATTTTTAATCAATGATTGTACTAAGAAATTCTGACTATTACCTTAAGTGGGAATTTAAAGATTTTAAAGAAGCAACTTCCCTCCCCTCCAAAAGCATAATGTGAAGCTGCTCAACGCTTACTGTAGAAGCTTGTGCTTCTTTTGCAAAATTGGGATGTTCTGGCAGTGAAGCATTTTTTACAAGTCGAGACTGGTTTCTCTCAGATGTGAGCGCGGTGGACCAGCTCTGCTGCATCCCTGTGGTAGAAATTTGGCGGCATGTGGAAGCACAGCTGGGTGCCTTACCTACAGGTATCACACACCAGTGGAAGAGGAGGTCAGCAGGAGGTAGTTCTTTGTCCTGCTTCCCCAGCTTCCTGAAGGAGGCTTTGCATTATTAAAGGTTAATTGTTTGTTCTTTAAGTACTGTTACTAGAGAGGATCTTGGTTGGTAGTCAGCTAGGGCCATGCCAGGGTAGGCTGTGTGGACACTTTCAGAGAGAAACATGGTTCTTTGAACAAAACTGTTAAGTACTGTGGGAAATTTTGTGTCTCACATAGTTAGCCAAAGAACTTATGCATTATTCTTTTGTTTGCCCTATTCAAAGTCTTAGTTCTGCTGAAATTGGAGACAAAACCTGGGAGGTAAGAGTGGAATGGGGTGATTATAGGACGAAAAGTTTTTGTGTGACCTTTAAGGTAAGGCTAAAAATCGGATGCTATGAAAGGGATGGTTTGAAAGAGAATTAGAACAGGGATTACAGAAAGGAAGTGATCCAGCAGGGCAAACAACCTCCACCCTCTACTGTCTGCTGATGTTGGATAGTGCTGAAGAAGAGACAATTAGAGGTTGTGACAAGAGGACACAGCTTGGGCAGAGAGGGAAGCGGGAACCTGGGGAGTATAGAGGAAGACATGACAGCTGATACAGTCTGAATAGATGGGATGGTTAAATACAGTTGTAGGGATTGCTAATGTAACCTTAATCAAGTTAAACAGTGTTTTACTACATGTTACATAGGCATTAGCTAATAAATTTTCACACTACTGTGTTAGGAGTGGTAAATGAATGTTGTGACAGTATGAGGATACAGTACTCATGTTTCTGTGGGGATTCTTCATCGTGTTTGGGACTCTTCTTGTGTATGTCTGTGTGTTTTTGATTTGTTGCTGTTTTAAGAAGGAAAGTCGGGGGGGAGGAGGCAAGGGGATAAGTTTGAACAGAACAGAGTTCTTGAGCATTAAAAAAATTGGCCACATGCCTTGTACATCTTACCAGTCACTCTCTATTGAGGTGAGTCACTAAATAATTCTCCAGGTTTCCAGGCTGCAACAGTGTCCTAATTATAATGCGACTGGGACTGAAAAATCTGGTTACCCATCAAACCATTGTGAAAAGAAAAATCTTCTTGTGAATGTCTCCTGTTTCTGTGGAATTTCAGCTTTCACTATGAGAAGCTGTACATGGAAACCAAGGCTGATGGTGCATGTGTATCCTGTGTCATGCAACCACAGCAATAGCTTCAGCACCTACCCTTTGCTACTCTTTTTTCCCTCTTCTCTCAATGACATCCTCATAGCAGTTTCCTCATTTCCTTTCATTTCCAGACACCTTCACAATGATATTTTCAGCTCAGCCTTGTGACTGTATGCCCAGCTCTTGCATGTCACATATAATATACTTCATTTCCCTTATAGTGACTTGAGAGATGTATTATTTTTGAAACCTCACTATTGTCAAATTCATTGAAATTAACTCTGAGTTGTTGAAGGGGGAGCTGAATGATCGACAGCCTGTTCAGATGGTGAAGCTGACATACCAGTAGCTTTGTTTCTCTTTGTAGAAACCATTGTGCCGTGCTCTCTGCATGGGGACTCGGGGACTGTTGCACCTTTGCTGATGCTCGTGGCTCCTTACATGTTGTTCCTGTGTCGGGTTCTCCATCCCACCTGTTTTAGTTTTAAAAATCCCTAGATTTCTGTGGCTTTGTTCCAGAACAAAAGTGGGCTATGTGGAGGAGTTCTGAGCAGGTGCAAAAATAAACTTGGTAGATATCATTCAAGAAGGCATTATACTTGCATAAATCAGGAGACCATTGAAATAGATTGAGTAAGAACATGGCGGGGGGGAATCATGTAAAAGATGGGGAGGGAAGAAGATGATGGCATAGAGGATGAAGTTTAAGTTTAAAGCAGTGAAGGAAAGTATTTAGGCCTTTTTAGTTGCTGCTGAATAATGAATTACCCAATGCTAACTCCGAGTAAATGAGGCACAAAGTTTTTCCCTTCTGAAGTTTTCTTTGTTCTCTTCCTCCACTCATTTTTACCTCTTAAACTCTTCTCTCCTTCTAGGCTTGCTATGTCGCTTCTCCTCCCTAGCGTTGCCATACTGAGTGCTAATGATTCTGTCTCCCTCCACTTTCTGCCCTGAGCTCATTTTAGTGTTCATTTTTTCTTTATACTGCAGCATTTCTGTTCTCTTAACTTCCTTTGCCCCTCCATCTTTTCATCACATATTCTCACCCTCATTCTTTCGACAGGAGCACACCACATTATTTCACTCTTTCGGTCTTTATGTTCTCTTTCTCACTTAGCTCTCTCAGCCCTTCAAGATAAAACACATCTTATTCAAATCCGCCAAATTAGAGGCAGGCACTTCCTCTCAAGATCAGAGTTCATGACAGTTCCTGCAAACCATTCCTTCCAAGGAGGAACAGAAATTGTCAGTGTAACCCTGTACTGAGTTCCTCCAAAGAGGCTGTTCTTGTTCACAGAGTAGTTTATCCAGTGTCTTAGCCCTTCCTCCTTGCAAGTTATGTTTTTCTGCAGGGCCTGCTTGGCAACTCAATAGTCAGCACAGCCCCAGGCTGTATGCATGCATAGCCAACTTAGGCTATTTTCAGTTTTCTCTTCTGAAGGATCGCAGCCTTGCTGTGTGGAGGGCTTCCAGCAAGCAGAAATGGCTGTAGCTCCATCTCAAATGCTGCTGTGTGGTCTTCATAGCCTCACAGGAAAATGCCATCCGGAGAAGTACTCCCTCCACTCCCATCGTTACAGAGAGTGCATCATCTCTTTCTGCCCATATGAGGGAAGGCATGAGGTGTTCTTTCTCTCTTTTTTTTTTTTTTTCCCCCCTTTTTTTTTTTCTCCCCCTGCCCCACCCCCACCCTCCACCCCACCCCCCTCCGCCAAGGGATTCAACTTTAAGTAATGGCAGCAAAATTGTTACACAAACATCAACCTCTGTGACTAACCAGGACCCCACAGAACTCTTTATCTTGCCAATTTTCCTGACTCTTATTGCAAGAAACTTTTGTAATGAACATAGAGTGCATTTACTTGTTGTTTATTCTGTCTCTAATGAAGTTGAGATTTTTAGATAGGCTACGTAAAGTAACTTTTTATTAACGTTACATCCCGTAGTGATGGTAGATATGAGTGTTCTGTTCCCCTGACTGATGCAGAAAAATGCTTGAAGAATATGTAATATTTTTTACTGGTCTTCCTTTTTCTTTTTTTTTTTCCTTCTTTTTTGTTTGTAATTTAATTCTAAAACGTAGGGTTCGTTCGTTACTTAAGGAGGCTTTTTTTACATTTTAGTTTGTGAACTGCCTGTCTGACAGGCCATCTTTTCCCGCTCCCCCTTAAGAACGTTGACTTCGGATGCATCTTCTCTAGTTTCTGTGCTGGAAGACAGACTTTTAATATTAAGAAGTGAGTTTCTAGATATGATGACCTGAAATGTCCATGCATTAAGAATCATCAGTTTGACTAATGGCACACCATGGCTACAGATCATCCTAAGCACCTCTTCAAAGTGTCATTTTTCCAGCTCAGTTGATTTCTGACACATCTCACTTTATCAGCCATTGAAGTGGAAATTTCATCACTCTTTTATGCCTTTTGAGTTTTTCTTAGTATTTGTTTGTAATAGGTTTTATGGGTGATTAGTTGTGTGAATTGTGAGTATTTTTTGTGGACAGGAGATTTTCTTAATTTCTGCGTATTGCACTTAGGCTTTTTAATCTACTTATTACATGTATCAGCTGAATTTGCTTTGTTCTTTTGCTATTAAGAGGCATGCAAGTACTATACCTAGTGCAAATTGTAACTAATGTAATATTTACATTAATAAGCAATTACAGATTAAAAGGAAATTATGATTAAATTAAAATTATGACAGTTGCAGTAATGTATCTATTCAGCAGCACTACTTACACGTTATTTTCAGCAACTGTTGTCCTGAGAATAGGCACCATCTTGACTCGCAGCCCGTGAAATCCTCTGCTCTTATTTCAGACAGAAGTTCAAGTCTGCTTCTTCTCCCAAAAGTCTTACGATTCTTCTACTGCCTGTGTTTATATAGTAGTGTATCATGAAAGGAAATTTGTTCCCGATTTAAGCAAGCGTTCAGACTGTGCTTGTATTAAGGGATAAATGTGGAAGGATCAATTATTCTTAATTCGTAGTAATGGTAATTAATAATAAAAATAATAGTAATTCAATAATAATAATGCAGGCTTTTGAATGCAGCTGGGAATACTATCGTTCTTAGGAATGCCTAGATTGTTAGATTTAGGTGTTGGGAGGGAAGGTTGTGGTATGTAATATATAAATTCCTTCCCTGGGTCAGTTTTGCTGGCCTCAGGGAGGGAAGAAGGGCTCTGCTCTGAGCAATGTGCTGCTTTCCTTACTGTTCCTTCTCCTTGTGAGACTGAGTAGGAGTCTTGTTTGGCTTTTCTTTAACAGTATTTCATACTCTGTTACTGTTTTTCTGTAACAAAGAAACCTACTAGTTTTATCCTCTCATTTTTGAAACCTTTTCTATTCCAGCACTGTATATATTAAAAAATTACTCGTTATTCTCAGAACTAGTTCCATTTTTGCTTTGTATGTTTTCAGATGTCTAAAATGGATATGCACATTGAAAGGGAATATAATACACACTATAGTAGATCCATAAATTGACCCAAGTAGTGACATAATCTTTTCTATACAATTATCTCTTCATTTTTGGTAACAAACATCTTTTATTTCTTACCTTTTTACTACTTCACGCCTATGTAGCTTTTTAGATCTCAAAGGGCATAAAATATTGAGGTATATTTAGACTTCTTAATCAGTTTCCTTGGTGTTCACTGAACCAGGTTTGATGCTGGAAGAAGGTTCTCTTGAGTGAGAGATGGGGAGGGAGCACTGTGTATGTTAGGCAGGATTGCCATCCTGTTGCCAAAACGTAATAACACTTTGGGGAACTCAGAGTTGAAGCTGCTGAATTAAATGCAATCATTTTCCATAACAGTTTAAAAGGCCTGCAGGCATGCTAAAGTTGTAGTTGGGTGTTTTAGATAACACTCTGTAGCATGATCCTAAAGCCTCGTTTACGTCTTGGCAATTAAAATATATACTACATTTTATGTCTGTTGTACTTTTCCTATGCTGCAGTGTAGGGCTTTAGTGTTGAGGCTTTTTTATTGTAAAAAAGGTAAGTAACTGGTTGTTTTTTTTTTTTTTTTTCCTTTTCACAACAGTGACTTTATTTCACGTTGCAATAGGTGATGAAGAGGAACTGCTGAAAGGCTGTTCTGGGGAATTTTAAATACAGTGTTGTCGTGGTTTAACCCTAGCCAGCAACTAAACACCAGACAGCCACTGGCTCACTTCCCCTCTCCAGTGGGATGGGAGAGAGAATAGGGAGAGTACAAGTGAGAACTTGTGGATTGAGATAAAGACAGTTTAATAATTGAAATAAAATAAATTAGTAGTAATAATAATAATTTAAAAAAACAATATACAAAGCAAGTGATGCACGATGCAATTGTTCACCACTCACTGACCAATGCCCAGCCAGTCCCCGAGCAACGATTGCTGCCTCCGGCCAACTCCCCCCAGTTTATGTACTGAGCGTGACATCATATGGTATGGAATAGCCCTTTGGCCAGTTTGGGTCAGCTGTCCTGGCTGTGCTCTCTCCCAGCTTCTTGTGCACCCAGCAGAGCATGGGAAGCTGAAAAGTCCTTGACTATGTAAGCACTACTTAGCAACAACTAAAACATCAGTGTGTTATCATTATTCTCATACTAAATCTAAAACACAGCACTATACCAGCTACTAGGAAGAAAATTAACTCTATCCCAGCTGAAACTAGGACAAGTGTAAAACTTCTACTACTGTATCAGTCAGCTTTGTCTGTATCTGAGACTTCAGTCATTGAAGTTCCCACAGTAGCTTTGACACTTGTGTGTGAATATGCCTTGTGCTCTGTTTTGGTGTTTACATCTGGGCTTTCTACAACACAGAGTAAAAGAAAGAATTTTGGTAATTTACTTGTTTTAATTATTAGTTGCATGTACCTTATCTGACTTGGTAATGAAGTATTGTGCTAAATGTGCTAATGATGTCAGATGTCTTCAAAGTAGCCTGGCACGTAAGGGAATGAGCTCTGTGGTCCCAGTGACCTGGTCATGTACAAGAAATGCTTCTCTGGTTCTCCTGCTTCCTTTCTAAATTAAGTTAAAAGAAATATGTAAGTATTAGTTTAAAAAAGGGCATCTCCTCTTTACAGTTTTTAAGTGTTTTTAAAATTTGGAGTGACACTGGAAAGTACAGTCTGACTGAGGCTGCACTCAGCTAAGCTATGTACACAAATAGGATGGGCGTCACTATGTAAGAACTAACATGTCAGTTCTGGTGATTAGCATACACTCTCCTGTTTAATCCAGCCAAGGAGCCTGTAACATTGGACAGATCACTGGAACGGTCACAGGAGATCCCAATGCTCAGTGACACAGATGAGCATCCTCAGTTTTTATACTTAGAAAAGCATTAGACAGAAACTTGAAGTAGTGGCATGCACCAGCAAAATCTTTTTTTATTTTCATCAGTATATGCAGGCCATTTCACGTTAGCATTGTAATACAACATGTAACAGCATTTAGGACGGCTGTTTTGACATCCTGTTGTGAGTGGGTGAGTTAGTAGTTCAATAGCTTTGTAAATATTGCTCTATGAAAATTCTTTCATTTAATTGGAGTGAAGCTATTCGATGGACCATAAATATTGACATGTGGGCAAAAATTACTTGCAGATGAAGGCAAGTGTTTTTGTAACATGTCACAAAATAAATTTAATTTTATTTGGTTTAAATTTTTAATCTGATTTGTCAAAAAAACCTGTTCATGCATCAAATTAGTTGCTGTGTTCCCTTGAGTTTGTATTGTACTCATTACCAATATTTCATCTGAGCTTCTTCTAAGGCATAGTAAAAGAAAGCTAGTCAGTGCATTCGGGTAACTCCCCCTGGGATGCAGCTTTTTTATGTTATAGGAAAGAGTGGAGAAGAAAAAATGAAATATGTTCAAATTTGTGCAACAGTGGTTCATTTAAATCTGAAGATTTGAGTGGGAAAACTTGTTACTATTTTAACTACAGTGATCTTTAAAAGAAAGGAGCTGAGCAGATGCAGTAACTGACAGTTTGGGTTTTTTTTCTTAAAATGTTTTTCTCAATAATTGAAAATAGTTCTCTAAAGTTGGGGGTGAGGGGTGTTTATTAAAAAAGAGGGGGTGGGAATTCATGATGGGACAAGTCAGTCCTGCACAGTCCTGGGACTGTAAAAAATCCCACTGCAGTAATAAGACTTGTGATTCAGATCTTGTGAAATCTGCAAGTCTTCCCTTATTTGACTTGTCATTGCTGGCATAATACTTAAACGTTAACACTGATATCTACTTCTGTATTCTGCAAATATGTTTGTGTTCTCTCTTTCTGTTTGTGTTCTGATCATGGTAGAGAACATTTATTTGCAGACAGATCTTTAAAATAGCTTTTATTCTGTCTCCTTCTTTCAGATATGTGTATTAATTCACTGATGAAATAATTTCAAAGCCATGAGCCTGAGGATGTTAAGTATTTCCTAAAACTTGCTGAGAGATACTATTAATTTTTAAAGTTAAAGGTTACTGAAGGTAAACAGGTGTTTTGTATAATGCCAGATTCAAAAAGATCAGGTTCTTAAATCTTAAAGGATTTTTTTTTTTCCTCCAAAAATGCCCACAAAAAATCCACTAGTCTTCATCATTGTGGCAGTGTAATCAATGTTAAAGTGTCTCTGTAACGTGGTGCTATTAAACAGCTTATATTTTTTTAACCTTTTCATTCTTTGCCTGGAGAGGCAATAGATAACCCAGAAAACTGCCTTTTGAAGTTTTATTGAATTCATTGACTTCCGTGGGAAGCAGATAGCTACTTCCTCATGCTACAGCATAGATTAAATCTTTGAGGATTTTAGCTTGGTATAGTAACAAAGTATTGTGCAAAGAAGGGTTTGGGTTTGGTTTTATTTTTACATTAAAAAGGAGCTTGGAAACTTCAAAAAAAATCAAAATTCTCATCTTTGATGATAAATAGTGTGTGTCAGTTTTCCCATGACACAATTTAGAAACATTAGGAATTAGTGGCCCTTTAAAGTCTTGAAACGCTTAGATGAAAGGGGAGATATGCTTCCACATGAAGTCTTTATGCTGCAAAAGAATACCTGTGTGTGTCTGTTAATAATGATTTTTAAAATCACAATTCAGTTTGGTGTTAATAAAACACAATTTATAAAATGTCTAGAAAATCGTTCTTACATGGAAAGAACTTGCATTCGTTAGTCAATCAAATATTTTAAAATCTGAGTGTTTCATATAAATAAAATAGATGGGCTACATGGGCATGCAGACATCTAAATTGTCATAAATTTAATAAACTACTCAGTTATAAAACTTCGTTTTTTCTGATCATGTACAAATATTTCAGTTTCTTTTTAACCACTTAATATTAGAAAATGTAATAAATGTAGAAGAGAGTTTGCTGTAATGGAAGGCTTTGTAGCTTTGTCTTTTAGTCTAAGTTGAGATTCACACAGGTCAAGAAATGCGAGAGCTTTTTGGAAAATTTCAAAACAGAATGGTAAAAGACCGGCTGCCATTCACAAACTTGAATTACGGTTCTGTATTAAATAATCTCTAAAAATCTTTTCAGGATTGACAACTAATTAGTTTGTTTGACATTAGATGTTTAAAATGAAATAGGTGAAGAGTTCTAAAGCAACCTTGGTTTTGCTGAACAGAGTGCAAATGGAGTTGGCTGTTGCTTTGTGATATATGCTGTAAACTGTCATTTTAATTCTATATCACAAAGGACTCGACTGATAGTACTTCCTAAAATAATCAGTTGTGGTCTTTAAGTATGTTAAATTGAGGAGAGCACCCAAGAGAAAGTTCTCCTTCAGACAAAGGAGAGAACCCTAATATGTAAGGTATTAAACAAGAAATACCAAGGCCTCAGTTAAGGTGCAGTTGCAAAGTATTAAAATCATCCGAACTGTTCTTCATTTAGATGTTTTGTCAGCTGTTTAAAGATAGAAATTATATTCTTTATTTTATTTTAGCACTTTTCTTTAAAAAACAAAAGCAAAATTTCCAAACTATTTCTTATCTGTCAGAAATGTGGATATTTTGGTTAAGTGTGCAGGACCCAAGAGATGAAACTGAGAAGCGTTGTACTGAAAACTAAATGGAATGAAACAGTAAAGAAAAATAAATAGTAATAGAAATAAGATTCTTACTGTAATATTCCTTAAAAACTTGAGGGAAGGAAAAACTATTTCTGGCTGTCATTTAGAAAACAAATAGTTACTTGCATTCTAGCACTAGTTATATAGAATATGCTGTCTTGGAGAAGTCTTCCTGCATATCACCTATAACGTTTTTGTAACTTGCTGTGAAATTATGTGTATATGTTCTTGATGAGAACAATTTTCTTAGAATAGAAATGACAATAAAAAGTTGTAGAAGTCTGTATATAAAAAACCAGACATTAAAACAAGAAGTTTCTGACAAGCAGAAGGAAGTCAGACTTGCCATTGAAGCATGCATCCTTCTCAGAAAAAGAGAAAACAACTTACCTACAGATAGACTTTAGGCAAGTTAACACGTTCTTAAAGCTGCAAAGCTACGTTTTTACCTCCCAGTTCTCAGTCTGCTTTTGATCTTCTAATCTGTTGTATAAAAATGGGAAGTATTGTGTTGTCGTTCACAGGAATTTCTTTGCTAATTTTTTTGATCAGGGTAGCTCGTGCATGAAGCTCCGGGAAGTCTTGCAAATGTTACAGAAGTGCGTCTCACCCATCGTTGATCAGATCTTTCTTTCTCTTCCAGACAGTTACGAAGCAATCACAGCAATTAGAGAACATTGTAACACATCAGCGGTTGTCTTTCTAATTTTGTTATAGGTGAATGTAAGCTGAATGTAGAGAAGACTTCCAAATAAGCTGGACTGATGTGCACAGAGAAGGAATGAAGTATGGATGTGAAGGAACGTAGGCCTTATTGCTCCCTGACAAAGAGCAGACGGGACAAGGAGCGGCGCTATACAAATTCTTCCGCAGAAAATGAGGAGTGCAGAGTGCCTACGCAGAAGTCTTACAGCTCCAGTGAAACCTTGAAAGCTTTTGATCATGATTCCTCTAGGTTGCTGTATGGAAACCGGGTAAAAGACTTGGTCCACAGAGAGGCAGATGAGTATACCAGACAAGGTAGGTGAGATGTTTTAATTTAGAGTGTATAATTCATTAGTACCAAGTAACAAGGCATTCTTGCTGCGGGAAGAGTATGTTATTATACCAGTTTCATCAGTTTTAGTAATACTCTACACACATCGTTGTGTCTCCCTAAATGTTTTACAAAGATGGGAAAGCATTGTGTACCATCTTGGAAATAAATAATATATGATGCACAGGAAAGTTAAGTAAACGGCCCATGTTGGGCAATGGGTCAGTGACAACATTGCAGACTCAAGTGTGAAGTATTCAGGCCTTACAGTTTAAAAACTAGACCCTCAGCATAAATTCAACTCATTAACAGATTGCCCAGAAGTTTGTCACTCCAATATACCTAAAATGTAAATAGCTTCAAAATGAATAAAAATAAACAAATACAACTGTTCCAAGAATGCCAAGCCCTATGAACAGGTTTGGGGAAATGTAGTACTTGTAGATGAGCATACAAGTAATGCATTAGCTCATTGCCTTTATCTTTTAGCTCACAAGGGCAGTAAAAGAGCACTGTACAGTGAGTAAGGTAAATTAGTTCATGATTAATGCATTTGGGTTTGTTGGGGGATTTTTTTAGTGGATACCTAACCAGATGCTAACAGGTTGCTAGAGCCCACTGTTGAATTTCTAAGTCCAGGACTGGAGAGATATGAGAGATCTAAATATCCATGGAGATGCTCAAAACCTGACTGGATGTGGTCCTGGGCAACTTGCTGTAGCTGACTGTACTTGAGCAGAGGGTTTGGACTCGATGATCTCAAGAGGTCCCTTTGGACCTCAGTGATTCTGGGAGATTGCACTTGACTCCAGTTAGGGTTAAGCACTTACGCATCACTTTGGGATTCAAAACTGTAGTCTCTGGAATTGGCATTTCTACATTTCCACAACTAAACTACTTAATATAAGGAGGGGGGCCGGGGGGAAGTTATGAAATGTGTGGAGTACTGTAGCCCAGCTATCTAAAAGGATGAAGCTAGGCCAAGAGCTGTGTGAACCTACACCTCAGTCTTCTGTATAAAGCTATCTTCTCTTTTATGAGGAAACAAGAATAGATTTAGGGGTAGAAAAAGAAAGCTTCCTCCATGTGAGGAAGTCCTTAGTTTTAATTTTAGAAATGTTTAAAAATATTTTCCCTATTGGTGGTTTTTCTTTGTTCCAAGTAGAATAACTTTACATTAGAATTAGAGCTGGGCAGATGGTGTTGACTTTTTTGCCTACAAATGTTTGCAAGGGAAATAAAAATATTTCTCTTAAGCTCATGTAACTGTAGGCTGTCTGCTTTCTGCTATGTATTTTTGGTTTCTGTGATGTGTTGAAACTTCAGGTCATCACTATGTTCTAGTTTTTAAGTTACTAGTCACCTTGATCTCATTACTTTAATGAGATAAAATCAAGAGGAATTTTTTTAAGACCTGTACTGTAGGCATTTTCTTAGTACTAGTGACAGAATTATATCAAAATAGGCACCATTTATTTAATGAATTCATAAACTATTGCCTGAATAGAGTACTGTTCTTTTTAAATAGCAATAACGAAATGGAAGAAGTTATGTAGTCTAGCATGTCACATATGATGGTGCACTGGGGCTTGGGGTTTTTTTCCTCTTCGTTTTCTTCAGAAAAGCACATAATATTTAGCTAATACATGTTGCCCAATATGCAATAAATTACACATCTGTAGGCTTAAAATGGCAGTCTGAGATGTGTAGTGTCATCTTCACCTTTCAGTGGTCCCATCACTGTCATCTGTGCCCATTTGATTTTCCTTATTTTCCTTTCAGTTCTTTTTGCATGGCTTATTGGCTTCTTCTAATGCATGCTGGTTTAGCACCTTCGGGGACTACCTGCAGGTTTGATAGGGGCAGGTTAAAAGGGCTTGTTTTGCAGTCTTACATAGTGTGTTCCTTTGATTCATCTTTGACTGAGAGAATTTACTGCTTCTGGCATTGGAAGCATTTTGTGGAAGAGGTGTTCAAGGTCATTCCAAAGGTTTTAAAATAATATATAAAACACACTTCCCTGTATTTATTTTTTTTCCGCTCTCTCTAGAAATAGAGTGCAGATATGTGGCTTTGACAGTCTAATTACGTTCTAGCCTGGTAAATAAATCTACAAGCAAAAAAGGCAAGTTTTAATAAATGCCTTTAATTGGAAATTAATTTTTAAAATTAATCATGACCAGTGTTTCTTCCCCACCATCCTTCCCCTCCAGACTATGTAAAATAATAATATCAAATTTCCAGTGTCCGCTGGAAAACTACTGGAGCAGTTACGTGCATTTCTCAAGTCTCTCAAATGTGGCACAATTTAAAAATGTCAGTGTGTTTTTATGGCTAATATTTTGGGGTAAAGCCCTTCAAAGCTTTCTGCTAATGGATCAGAACTTTCCCACCTCTTCTTCCTGAGTTGTTTCAGTACACATCTTCGTGCTTCCTGCTTCCCAAAATCCCATGGTAGGAATTCAGAAAGGGACGCTGCCATAGAGATAGGTGTGCCCTGTTCAGTGGTAGCTTTATCCCAGGAGATCTTTGCTTGTGGAGAGGAAGTTCTCCAGTTGTCAGTTCTAGTCACAGAATCTTTTTCCTTGTCTGTTGTATTTCTGTTGTTTGAGATTAATTGTATAAAAAGAAATAAGAGCCAAAAAAAGCATATGTTTGTCACTGTAATTCTAAAAACAGCATTTAAAACGTATAGTAAAATATTTGAACATGAAATTATTATATAACTGGGATTATCTTGTTAATTTTGAAAGCCAGTTGAC
>NW_009211406.1:60745-76188 GCF_000690835.1 Fulmarus glacialis | reverse complement strand
AAGAGCGGGTATGCTTGTTTAGGAAATTGTAACTTCATCTAGGCAACATGCTTTCAGTTAACATCAACCAGAGATAAGACCTCCTGTTGTCTCCTTCCCTTCTTCTCAAGCCCCTTCATCTGTTGCAAGACTGGTTTTGTTTTTAAACTCTTTAGACGAGGATTATTTAGCCTACTATTTTTAGAACTTCTAATTTAGTTATTTATTTTCACTTTGTTGCTAATCCCCACATAAGATTAAAAAAAATTGGTAAACCTGTGAATAATTAAACTCAGCACCTAGCCATGTGTCCTGGGGGGGGAGTGAGTGAGTGGCTGCGTGGTATTTGGCTGCCTGCCAGGTTAAACCACGACACCATGTAAATGAAGACCATGAGCTTTTTTTCTTTAAAAGTATTTTTAAGCTAGATATTCAATTTTATATTGCATGTTTGAGAAGATACCTAATCACATCCTTGACAATGGATGAAGCACCATGAAAGACTATTTACTTTCCAAGGTGTGATGATATGATTGTTTGCTGTTTATGTGTTAGGGAGGAAAGACACCACCTATTTTCTTACGCTTCAAAGTATCCAACTGTAATGAGCAACCTGATTTAAATGTACAACTTCTCTAAGTGAATTCAGCAGCCTAAATGCTTGTATTTTGGAATATGCCCAAGTGTCTTGCTGAATTCAGGATTAAAGCTGACTGTATGAAGTTGAACTTCTCTGTTGTACAGAAAGAAATTCCTGTGTTTACAGAATTAAACTGCTGTGTTAAGTGATATAAGATACATAGGAGACTGCTATGCAAAAATATCTGAAAGTGTGGCATGACTATGGAGTGGGAGGGAAAGATTGTAGAAATATAGAAAGTAAATAGTATTTTTTAAATTGCATTTGGAAAAAAAAATGGAAGTAATAATGCAACAATTTGAAAATAATTTGAAGGACATCATGAATCAAACCTGGACTCACAAGAACTGAAAAAATTTTTATACAGGTGCATTAAGTTAGTAAGGAAAATACAGGCATGCAAAAACTGTATTTTATTTACCATCAGATACACGTTGAAGGGAAGAGAGGAATATGACTCTTAAGGAGTCATTGTTCCATTTCAAAGGATTTTGTTGTTGCAGGACAGTATAGTGATCCTACAGAGTGATCCATGTATCGCATCAGTGAGTTTTTGCACAGAAGTTGGGAGGCTGACCCACGAGCACAGGTGGCAGGATGCAATGCACATTTCCATGTGTTCGTATTTTCATACAAAATAAACACAGCACTGTTTGTGAACTGTATGAAGTGAAAAGCTGAGCAGCAGGACACCTTTTCCTAATAAAAGACCCGATGAGTGCAGGTTTTGTTAACTTTTTACTTTTTGAAAGCTTGAGTCAACTATAGTTTAGCCTGCAGGTAAAGTTATTTGGTCTTTCTAGCTGGCAGTGAGAAT
This sequence comes from Fulmarus glacialis, assembly GCF_000690835.1. NCBI lineage: Eukaryota > Metazoa > Chordata > Aves > Procellariiformes > Procellariidae > Fulmarus > Fulmarus glacialis. The sequence goes on along the minus strand of NW_009211406.1, from coordinate 74,752 downwards.
GAGTTCACCGTGTTTATCAATCAGAACAATTCATTGTCAGCCAAGCCTCAACATCAATTTATTTTCATGCTACCCGTTTTAGTTTTGCAGGAGAAAGTACTTGTATGCATGGTTTTGTACCTTTACTTTTCTGGAATACTTAAGTGCCTAAATTAGATTAAATGCCCTTATAACTCCTCGGACCTGCAAAAAGAGAGGCTGAACTCACCAAACAAACAAAGAAAAAGCATTTCTTTCCTTCACACCGTGCTGGATCACTGATACAAGGTTGCTGAAAAGCAAAGCCATGTACAGTACATTACACTGTGTGGATGTATTGTAGCTATCGTTCAGCTGACACTCTCGTGACAATTAGATTTAGGTGCTAGAAAAATCTCACCGTTCAGTGAAAGAGGGACCTGAAACAGTGATATATATTCTTTGACAATTTTATTTTATTATTTAAGATATTAAACACTGTCAGGTATACATTTTTAAGACTTCAGAAACCTGAAACATTAATTGCAACTTCTATCCTAATGTAATATGACTCCAAAGTCTATGCTTTTAAATACTAGCTGCTCAAAATGAGTTATTTGGATAGCAAAATGATTAATGTTTTCAGTCACCATAAATGTCAACTGTAGGATTAAAGGATTTAAAAGGTCATGTTTTTAAACCTAAAGCTCGAGTACTTTAAACTTACCTGTCTGAAGCAATGGAAGGATAGATAGGTAAGACCTATCTATTTTTGACCTTCCACTGTGTATGCCTTATTGATGAGCTGATTTTGACTATTGAGTAGGCAAGTGACTCTCAATAGAACTGAATCAACCTGTTTTGCAGAGTATTTACAAGAAAGTATGAAGTGATCTCCCGATGAGCAAATTAATCACCATTCAGTGACACTGAATGCAAGCACTGTCTCTCAAAATCTAAAGCAGCTATGAGAATTAGTGTTTTATGTTCCTGACTGCAGTGCAAGATGTGTACTGATAGTCATCGTGACAGATACTTTTTTGTTATGCCAAAGCACAGCCCCCTGCAGTATTGGCCTGATTTGAGTAGGTAACTTCTGTAAGCAGCATGCAGTGCCAGTATGTTCTGGATAATTTTGTGGCCTTGAGCTAAGCATGTAACCTTCTGCCAGAGGTGGGTTTTTTTCCCCTCTGTAATACAGGAATAATAACACTTACCCATCTCACAGGCGTGTTGGGAGGATTAATTAGTTTATGTTTGCAAAATGCTTTGAAGATGAAAAGCCCTGTAAGTGCCAAGTAATATTATCATCTTTCATTGTTGTACTAGTTATTTCTTAAAGCAACAGTAAGAAGTTAATTGGTTTTCAGGTTCCAGGTGATAAGGATCTGTTGACTTTTAAAGTTATTCTATTAGCTACAGAGTGGTACTAAGAAAAACATTTCACTTTCATTTGATTAGGAGTATATTTAGTTCATGCTCAGTGATATGCACACTTGCTCTAAGGTATTCATCTAGTTGAAATTGGCCCCTTGTGGGTCATAGTCTGTAGATGAGCTACGAATCTGGAGACAAAGGGCAATTGTGATTCTCCAGGGAAAAATCAACCTTGGTTATTGGCAGTAGACTGCTTGATCAGGCATTTCTACACAGCCTTGGTCCACAGAGTAAAAACCTTGTCTTTGACTAGTCCAGTTGCAAAATAAGAGAATTAAGTTCTTGATCATAATGATTAAGGAATTATAAGGTGAGCAAGGGGCATTCACAAGGACTTTCAGCCTCATGGAAAGGAAGATACTAGAGGGTCTGTAATTGCTCTTATATCTTTCCGTAGCTCATATACTGAGATGTATGTGCTGCTCCTGTTCAAAATAAAAACTAAACTGAGGACTGGGGAGATAAATGGATCACATGCATGGCTATAAAGGATGACTTAGCATGTTAACATCTATGAAGAGAATAAAGCTAGAAAAGTGTGCAGTAAGAGATGGGGTGAGGGGAGGAATGAAAGAGGCTGAAAAGTCCTGTCTGTCCAGTCTGTTCATTCAGTGCTTAGGGCTGAGAGTTAGGGCTGTAGGCCAAGCTGTGAGTGATTGCTTATTCCATCACTGGCAAATAAATGTGGAAAGCGAAGCAGAGATGTAAAATAGGAATAATTCCTCAGAAAGTTCCTTGATACTTTCTGAAATTAGTTTGTAAAATGTCACAATTTACTGGCTTGAGAGCCAGTGCTTAGCATTACTGAGCTTATTAAAGCCCAAAGAGGAAATGACAGAGCCATAGGAACATGTTTGCCTCAAGTTTTGTGTTACCACCTTTTTGCTTTGCAGTGCCATAAATATGTCTGAGTCATAAATCCTTTCTTGTCTTCAGCATAAGGACATTTTGCTAGAAAATCTAAATTAAGACAATGCTACACTACATTTATTATGGGGGTTTAGGGAATGGAAACTCTTTGGGGGGGGGGTGGTGGTGACGGAAGCGTGAGAGAGAGGGAATAAAATAAGTCCTTGGGTCTGTATTTTCCGCTGTTTCTTGCACTTACCTACAGCGATGGTCTGAGCGCCTCATTCTGTCCATGCATTGCAGAGCTGATTGCCATGCATATCGGATACTTGTTTATAAAATCCTACAAATAGAGATGTATGGGGCTACTCTGAGTAGGTGTGTTGGGTTTTTTCTTTATACCAGTTCAGAGCCTGTTGAACTAAGCAAGTTTTCTACCACGCTGTGAGACATATCCCTCTGTGGGTCTATCCGCTCACTTGTGGTGGCAGACATGCCTTTCCCTTGTGAAAAGGCAGAAATAATGGTAGAGTTTTCTCTCCTCCACATCTTGCATGCTTCTCTTTATGCTGCCTCCTTCCTCCTCACTTTCTTTCCCCATTTCAAGCCATATGTCATGTCATTAGCATCCTACTGACCTTAATGTGGCAGTTCATACCTGTCAGCTCTGTGGTTGTAGGCTCTCTGCAGACTGGATATCCATCATCTTTACATTGCTTACCCTTGGGTCATATTTTCTTCACATCTATCAAATTTAGGCTTTATTTATATTTTGTAATAAATGGATGCTGAGATGTTGATGATTTGGTCCCAGGATCCAAAGATTAAGATAGAGGCCTAAAACTGTCATTCTGGTCATGATCAAGACTTTGTGTTCCTTGCCACTCATGGAGTTGAATTTCTTTTTAAAATCCACAGAATCCCTTTTTTTTTTCTTGCAGCCCATGATCTGGACAGCTGCGTAGGTTTCTCTTAATTTAGTTTGTATATTATGTAATCATAGTCATAAAACCATTTTTTTGTATAAAATCCCCAAATTTGGAACCGTAATGTTTAAATTATTAATTCATTTACTGGAACATGATTGCTGATGCTGTAGCTTGAAGTTTTAAATTGTGCAATTGTGAAATTATCTTCAGCTGACTTTAATCTTACTCTGCGGTAACTTCAGAAGGGCTTGATGAACAGACCTTTATCCTTATACTGGATTAAGAAGTGCTTCTTATCTTCTAGTCTGTGGATTAATACTGAGGATCCCCTGCCACCTTCAAACCTAATAGGGAATAAAATTACGAGTCTCCCATAGTGCATAGAAGAGTCTGCATGTTTGAACCGTAATTTGGAAAAACAGTGGCAGGAAGATACTGTGTTTCATTTGCATTGATTCTTTTTGCTCTGTTTCTTAAAAGAAAAATTTTCCCAGGCTAGCATTTCAGTCAGTGTCTCCTTGTGATTCTATAGTTTAATGCTGGTAAAAATACATGGCTGGTTTTAAATATTAGGTTTGAAATACTTTATTTCCCACAAAACATAAGTGTGGGGTTTTTTTTGTAGAATTTACTCAGGTTTTGAGTCTTACGTAAAGCCCTTTTACCAAGAGTGGCATAGTGAGTGCAGCTCAAAGAACTCACGGTATCTGGCACTAACTCTTTCAGAAGTCACTGAGACCATTATTTAGCTCCTCATATGCTTTTGAAAACCCATAAGAAATGGGAGAACTGTGTGGTTAATGTTTGCTCAGAATAACAAGCACTTGAAAATTATATGCATGGTTGCTAAGATTTAATATAATTTAATGCTGTTTGTTATTATGTAGTTTACTGGATATACTGGAGAAGCAACTGTCTTTCATAGGTATCTTACAGCTTTACTCTAAATCAGTTAATGACAAGAAAAGGAGGTTAAGATGGAAAAGTGAATAGAGCGGAAAGGTCAAGAAAGAGAGGTTAAGAGGTGACAAGGAAGAGGGTTGTGATGAGTGAAGAGAAAAACATAGGAATTAAAAACAGGAGGAAAATGTGATACAGTGGATTAGGATGGTTTAAATTTCACAGATAATTTTCACAAAACAAAAGAGAAAATCAGGCTGAAGTAATAACAACAAAATACTATGCCAAATCAGAAAGAAAAAATGTTAACATAGGCAAAGCTCATTGTCAGTCTTCACTGCGATTTCTTGCATCCTAGCAAACAGAACTCTGCAAGTACAACTTTGAAAACTCCTTTTTAGTAAATATATTGTGAAGTTTGTGTGACAGAATGGATGGTATTACATCTACGACTCATTCTCTCTTTTGTGTAATTGTATTCTACCCACCTAACATTCTGACTTCTGGAGACAGCATTTGTACACTTCTTATCAGAGTTTTATAGAGCGTCCAAGGCCTCTGTTTTGCTATCTTCTTTTTTGAAATCTTTGTCCTTTCATTTCCAGCAAATTTGTTATCCTACGGTACATTTACTTCCAATTCCATGTCCTTCCTCTCAAGACCTTTCCCTTTGTAAGTGTGCCGCACTGTATTTGCCCCAGTAAATGGAAAAAAAAAAACATTTTATTTACAAAGAAGTCACATACTTTTCCTTAAGAAACCAGCTAGAATTGACACTTGAAAGTAGTTGATATTTAAGATCCCATAGGATTGCATGGGATTCCTGCTAAACCAGTCCAGCTTGGCTTTGGTCATCTAGTATGTTCTCAGTGGTCCTGTAGTGACTAGCTAGTGCCCTGAGAACAGAAGGGACAGTTTTGCTGTATATTGTTAGATACAAAGAAACTCCTTTTTCCATCTTCGACTAGCACATAATTGAACTCTATTTTTCAGTAATTCAAATAACTTCCCCAATTTAGGCCAGGGAAACAAATGTGACACAAATGCAGCAGGTTTCCATTTAATTCCAGCTGTTATCTTCTGACTTTCTAAAATAATACATAATTTCTGCATACATCAAACTTGCTTATGTGCACTATTTGATTAAACTAAAAAAAAAAAAAAAATTACATTTCTAGACAATGTAACCTGTGTGATTCTGGCAGAGAAATATACACACACACACACATGCTCTCTCTCTCTCTCTCTTTTTTTTTTAAAAATAGTTTTATATGTGTATATATATATAAAAAAACATATATGTATTAAAATTATGTTGGTATACTTTTTTGTATGTATTTAGTCAATTGTATGTGGATCATTGCTTACACAGAAAGTGGCTGCAACGTAACAGGTAGATGTGTATGGTTAGTGTTGGTAAATGCTGTGTTTTTAACGGTGATTGCTGCACAAGCTCCTAAAGGTTGTCTTAGAGTTATTACATTGATTTTGGTTTTGTCTGCACAAATGGAGGGTGTTAGCATTCCTTACACTACCCATAAATTGATATTCCTAGCCAAGAGAAATGCAATATCTAATGTACAGTGGTAGTAAACAGCATTATTGCCAGTTTTTAAAACCTAACTTAATGATATATCATCCCAAATAGTCCAAAACCCCCAAAGGTGTCTCCAGAACACAACTGCTTGAAATGTTGTGTCTAATTTTTTTCTGTTTTACACTTTGTACTTTTTTAAAGGAAAGGGAAAAAAGCCACGAAGCATTATGCCTATCTGTTTATTCTGTATCTACATTTTCTTCTCAGGAATTAGTTCATTACAATCGCCAAGTTTTTTTTAAGTCTTTATGAACTGTTGAAGCACTTATTGTCAGTGGGAGAAATTGCAAATGGGTGTATAGTGTAAGAAACCGATTATTAAATCCCTCACATTGAAGTCATTCTGGAAAGGTTAATTAGAAACTCTAAGTTGAACACAAGAAGGAGAACATCCTTTCTTCATACTCTTTTTTCCACTGAGCTCCTACCACCTCCTTTTCAATTTTTATTTTTATTTTGTAGTATTGTTCACCATCAGGTAAAAGCCCCCAACTATTCTGCTGCCCACTAGGTCTGTGTCCCAGCCATGTTCAGCTTCCGCTGGATCCTGGAAGACTACCTGTTTTCATTGTTTAGGAATCTCAAGATGATGTAGAATTTTTGTATCACGTGTGTATGATTTCCTTTGGGATATAAATTCTTACACAAATACATATTTTTCCATGTCAACTTTTTGGTTTGGGTTTTGTTTTGGTTTTTTGTTTGGGTTGGTTTTTTTTTTTTCATTTGTGTAGGCAACTTACATGGAGGACAATCCTCTTAGTAAAGCTCTTAGGAAAGCTTTAATTCAGAAGATGATTTAGCCTGATGTTTCTAAAGCTGTTACAACATTTCTGGGCTATGCTGTAAAACTTCTCAGTGTAGTGAAAAGCTCTAATATGTTGAATATGATGAGAGAGCAATATAAAAACCTGCCCCCCTTTTCTGTTCTGGCCCTGTGACATGCCATTTTGGTTTTCTTTCTTACCATTCATAAGAGGGGAAAAAGGAAGAAAATATTTTACATGGAGGTAGGCTGATGTAAACTTAAAATAAAAATTAAAATCCATTAATAGATGATAGGTGGTATGTTGTGCCTGAGACAGAGTCTCCTAGAAAGTGATCACGGAGGATGTTGTTATATAACGCCTGAAGTAGTTTCTCTTAAAAATAATAGTTTGCTTAAGAGGAAAAAAAAACTGGGAGTGGGGGAATAGTCTCTTCAAATTGATGTGTCTGCACAGATGTCTCCCTGAGTGATTCTCTGAGTGCCAAGAGGCCCTTTTCGCAGTGGGGGGAGCACAGGGCTGTGTGGTGCAGGCTGGCCGAGGAGCTGCAGGTTGCGGTGCTCGCCTGCTGCCGCTGGTCTAATTGTGGCTCAAGAGGCAGTACCTGTGTCTGTCCGCGTCCTTCCTCACCTCCAGATCTCAGCACTGTGAGATTACGGGGACCGTAGGCATAACACCTAGTGGCGTTGAAGTCAACGGCAGTTTTGTTACTGACTCAAGTAACCTTGTCTTCGGTCAAAAATACCTCTTTCCTTTCCATTTTGCTTCCCAAAGAACCAGTAAGATGCTGCATGTGCAACTGTGTGTACACCTTAGCTGCTTCATGTGTGTGTAGGTACACCTGTATACATACACACGTGCACATGGGCTTCTCTTATATTTGGTTCTGACTTCAGGCAACAGTTTGAAAATTTAGATTCATATAATAATGTACCAAACACATAAAACCAGTGTTCTAGACTGTCACCCTTAGCATATATTTACCAAAATGCAAAATAATAAGCATTTTAGACACTTTACTACTTTCAGCTCCACTGGGCCTTTTGTTTGGCCTGTTTGCTTCTCTTACTAGTTTCAACTCTCACAAAACCTGAAAATTCACATGGCATGACAGCTTTAAAAAATGACAAGATATTATCAGTGTGCATGGTAATCCTCTGTTCTTATACCCTTCACACTGTTCAAACATAGTCACAGATATGCTTACTCCTTTTATATTTACCTCCCCAGTTGTATTTTCGTTCAAATATTTATTCACAGCTGCATAATAAATACAGTTTGATTTGTACCTAATTGTAATAACTGATTTTCATTATTTATGGAGGTCATTGTCAGAATTCATTTATGGTTCTGACTGCAAAGAAACTTACAGTGACAACTTCATATGACCGCAGCAATAAAATAACTAATTGGCTCACTTAAAACAAGTCAATGGCCAGGGCATTAACTCTTAACGTTTCAGGAATTATTTACACTTCTGTATTTACACTTCTGCAATTCTATTACTTTCTGATTGGTAGGATTTTGTTCTTGTTGTATTATAAACTTTAATTATCTCACTAACATATTTTTATGTTAAATGACTCATTTTGGAGAAATTAGGATGCCTGTCAGATTAAAAAATTGAATGTGTGTTCTAATTTGTTCCCAGAGCTATGAAATAACTGTGGGCTAGGGTGAAAAAGCATTATGGGTATAGGCATGCAAATGAGCTTGCCAAGTGTCTATATAGCGTAAAATGTCTTAAATCTGTGGACATAAAAGTAGGATGAAGACACAGTCATTAAAAAGGCAGTCATTTTTGAGTGTCGCATAATTTAGACACTTTAAGTTATTGAAGTGTCACGAGTTTATTGCACCTAATTTATTAATACAGTCATTTGGGATTCACTTATGTCTCTTGCTCTGCCCCAAAACAGAGGCTAAAAGTCTGTTTAAAATGCACAGACTCTGCTTCAGCAGTAAAAGCCTAAAATGTTTCTCAAAATACGAGACACAAAAAATAACTTTACTGTAGTCCTTGCAGGTAACGGCTGGCCGTTTTCCTGTTTGTTTATGTTTGTGTATTAAAGTAGGGCAGAGAGATCCAATAACGACCAAGTGAGTTTGGTTCCCATTTAGTTTTTCCATTGCCACATTAGATGACATCTGTATGGGGAAAATAGGCTGTTGCTTTGGCCTCTAACCACGACCAAAAAAAAAAAAAAAAAGGATAATCCTAACAAATACCTTGTTATTGCTTTCACACTTTGGAAAAAAAAAAATTGTCATTTATTTTTAATCCTTTCATGTGCTGAATTGGCTTTTCTTAGTTTGCAGGTTCTCTTATGTTTCTTTCCTACCCAGGAACACTTTTGATGTATTTAAGCAGTTGACAAAACAGTGTAAGGTGTAGTATGAATGAAAAGGGGCACCGCAGAGAGCTGGAGACAAAAGAATCCACTTGATTGTAATACATGTGGAGTTTTGACAAAACACGTTGTATGATACCTGAGACAATTATACACATGAAGAGTTTTTACTTTTAGGTTCTTCTAAAAAAAAAAAAAAATTCTCACCTTTTGTTATCTTTTTTTTCCCCTAATCAGGACAGAATTTTACCCTAAGGCAGTTAGGAGTTTGTGAACCAGCAACTCGTCGAGGACTGGCATTTTGTGCGGAAATGGGGCTCCCCCACAGAGGTTACTCTATCAGTGCAGGGTCAGATGCTGATACTGAAAATGAAGGAGTGATGTCTCCAGAGCATGCCATGAGACTTTGGGGCAGGGGGGTCAAATCAGGGCGCAGTTCCTGTCTGTCAAGCCGTTCCAACTCAGCCCTCACTCTGACTGATACCGAACATGAAAACAAGTCCGACAGTGAAAATGGTAAGTTCTTACGCATATGCCCATATATAAATCAATGTTTTATTTGCTGTTTTGGTTGACATTCGATAATCTTAAATCATTAAAGGAATGGCCTTGAATTATTTACCTTTTTTTTTTTTTCCCCTCCTCCCAGAAAAGTCAATATGCAGTATCAGTCCTAACTAATGCAAGCTTTGGGTGTGGTGTTTTAGCTGTAATTTTGAAAGAGTTTAATCACAAAAAAGATTAGCTCTGTTTTATCTCAGGCCATGTCACCTGTTGCCCTTTGAGGGACAGCTAAGTAAGTGGTGATAAAATTGATCCCCAAGGCCTGCTTGCAATCAAAGGTTTCATTGTAAACTGTTCTTCAAGACATCTTGGAGAAGTTGCAGAATATTAGAATGGATGAATGAACACAAAGAATAGCTTATTAACAGGGCTCATGTGATTGGAAAACAAATTTGATTGTGTTTTAAACTTCCTAGTTGATGAGAGCAATTGGAATTGTGGCGAAGAGGGACATGTGGCCTTTGATGTGCCTGGGGGACTGGATTACTGTGCAATTAAAATCTGCAAAAAAAATCTAAACAGCAGCTTTGTAGGATGTGGGCTATGACCGTTGTATATTAAGGCTTAGTGTTTAAATGAAAAGAGGTTAATACAATTGACTGATTCATTTTTAAAGCTTTTCAAAAATTTTTTACCTCCACTTGAGGTTATGAACAGAACCTAATGTGGTGTTAAATGCTAAATGCACAAATCTTAGAAAACATTTTATCTTTAACTTCTTTTTATTTGCAGAAGATTTTCAGCTTTACTAGAATTAAAATGATTGTTCTATTAACTTCATGACTTTCTATATGACAAATTCAAAAGAGGAATGAAGAAAAACGAGTAAAGAAGAAAATTAGAGTGATGGCTATTGCCTGCATGTCTACATGTAATTTTATTAAACTTGTCTGCTCAGCTGTACAAAAGTCAGAGCAATTTTATTTCTATCCTCTGGCAATAGCTGTAACACATTGTGGGAAACAGCAATGTTTGTATGTGTATGTATGGTAATCCTTTTAAAAAAAAAAAAATGCAGTTTTATGTTAAACTATAAGCAATAATGTTTAGTCCTACCTATTTGTTATTTTAACTTCAGTTTGAGAAGACAAAACCAAAGCTATATTTTGGTATTATTCATACTTGTTGCTTTTCCTCTGGTGTCTGGTTCTAACTGAAGATGCCTGTGCAAGACAGCTGTCTCAGATGGGATCCTCCGTTTTGTGTTGGACTTAATGCTGCGTGGTACCTGAGGAGACAGCTCTCAGTGTTCGCAGGTGTCTTGTCTCATGCTTGGAAAATTTGTTTTGAGTTGGAGGCAAGTTTTGAAAGAGGAGGACAGGAATACTTGCCTACCTCCTTTTGGCAGTGGAGTTTCTGTTGGATGACTCTTGATATTTCAGCTGCAAAGCAATCTGGAATACATTGTTGAGCGGACCTGTGATTTTCCTTTTGAAAGGTCTATGCTGAAACAGACTCTCTTGAGTCTTTTGTAAAACCCTAGGTTAATGATCTTGAAAATGTATATTTATATATACACGCAGGCACACACGATTTCCTTAGATAGTCGTATCTTTACATTACCAAAGAGGTGACTGCTTCAGAATTATAATAGGTTTGGTACACTTTTTTATAAACTTGATATTTACAATTTTTAAAAATGCAAAATGCCTGATTACAATATGCCAAAACTTCCACCATGAGTTTATAATTAAAGTTTTATTTTATTTTTTCATGTGTGAGAAGACTGTGAATATGTTAGAAAAGACATTATTCTGCACTGGTTAAAATTATGCAAGGAATGTCTGATGTTTGGTACAACTTCAAAGAAGAGTTTAGTCACTAAAAAGGGTTACAGTTGATTTATTTATTGACAGGGAGGCTAGCAGTCCAACTTAAGAAGGTACTTGGGACTGCTGTGAGGCTAATGAAATTTTGATGGCTTGAGTGTCCCCTAGGGTTATGAAACATATATAACTTGGACCATGTCATGGATCACCATTTCAGTGGAGATGTTACAGAAGTGGTGAAAAGCTTAATCTTCTTTGGTATTTTTCTCTGGATTTTTGTTTCCACTGAACATGGAAGATTTGGCTGAGAAACGATTTTATACACGTAGTTGGAATTCAGTATGTTAAATGCTCACAGTAAAATAGAAAATATAATTTAAAGCCAGGGAAACCATATTGTCCTGGCAGGCACAGGTGCTCTAATCAGAGGACCAAACGGCAGGTGTGAGTTTTGTTAATTTACGGCCTGAAGTCAATAGCTGTGCCAGTATACTGTTAAAATCTGACAAATCTGATAAGGCTTTGAAACCAAGGTTAGAGTTACGATGAGTCCTCTCTATTGCATCTCCCTTTGCTGTGTGTGAAAGCTTCCTGACTGAATTTTGATGGAACTGTTTTACAGGTAAATGCATTTCTATGCAGCATGTTTATCTCTAAGGTAGATAAGGAGCAACAGGTTCTGATGAGCAAAACACAACACCAGATTGTACTTTCCTCACCTAAAGGCCTCAGTTCTTGAGTGATCCCACTGTTCACCCAGTAAAACTATTCACTGTTTGAATAGTCCATTACCATAAGCAGACTTATTGGAGTTAATGAGACTATTCACGATGATGTGACTTACACTACAGGTTTATGAACTCAGGATTAACCATTTGTTGAATGTACTCGGGGTTTTCTTTCTTGACAGTTAGGCAAGAAGAGACGCTTGGCATCAAAACACGATTTCCTTTCCTTCCTTGTAACCGTTGTGTATATTTGCTCTTCTGAAAAAATTGTGGATTGCATATACCTCAGGAAGGCAAAATTCAAGGTTCTGTCGCATAATTACAATGAGTAAGTGGAAATAGTTTATTGAAGATATTAACTTGTATTTTTTGAGGTCTCAACATTATGTTTCTAAGATTCTCCAAAAGCAACATAAGTTTGTGAATAATATTGGCAGGATTAGAAGTTTCTTTAAACAAATAATATTGCACATGATTAAGTTGCAAAATTGTAAATACACTAATAACATACCATGAATGCTAGCAAATTTTTTTTTTTAAGAAAACATCCAAACATAGGGTTTATAAATGTATTCTCACATCAAAGTTTTAGGTTACTGCTCAGTAAATCATTCTGAAGAGAAGTATTTTTCTTTGAGAGCTCATTCAAGTTCCATATATGACTCTTGGCATCATATTCTGAGAGATTTGTCATGTCAGCCTCCCTGAAGGAGGACCTGCATCTGTTAATCTGGGCAACCTACCAGCGTCACGTACAGTATGATGTATCAATTGGAACACACTGAGCACGCATGTGCTTCTTCAGGCTTTCTTCTCCATTCCCATTGCAAGTTATTTCATAAACACGGCATCAAGAAATTTATGTTAGTAATTGTTCTAGGAGCTGTGGCTTTGAAATACAAGCAGCCCGTCTTTTACACGCTTGCCAGTGACTTTATGTTGTTAAGCTGTTCTAAGATTACTAAAGCTTGTCTTTTAAACTTGATAAATATTCTACAGAGTACAAGCTAGAAGTTATAGTTAGGCTTCAAATGGCCCTTTTGCTTAAAGGATCAATATATTTTTAAGGTATCTTAGAATCCACTTATTTATTTAAATTATTTCTAAATCCATTACACTGCAATCCCTGACTTCATGAGACATCAGAAAGCTAATAAGCAAAACATGAAAGTTAATTGAGCAAGTTACTCCTAAAGTCCAGCTCTTTATGGAGTTATTTATTTATTGTAAAGTTATATGACCACTTTTGTATGCACTTTTTGTGCTGGACTGAAACTCAGGCTGTGGCAATGATTGTGATTGGAAAGTCACTGATTTAAGACTTAAGCAAGTCCATGTCACCTTCTATCCCTTTGGAAGCAGTATTGACAATGCTTCTGAAAAAGAGTTGGGCACTCCGGATAGATGCGTGCCATATAGCTGACTCTGCCCGCAGCCACAAAGAGTAGCTGGGCATACAGAAAATAGTTCTGATGGCACTGGAATGTGGGGTTTTATTTTCTTATTCAGTGAAAGTTTTGCCCTGATGGCAGGTTGTTAGAAGACCAGAGGATATCAAGATGTAGCAAAATAAAAAGAAGAAAGGGAGAGAGGAGGAGGAGATCATGGCCTCAGGCGGTTTTCTGAATTGGTTAGATAAATGATTTGAAACTTGGACCCATTTTTCACAGATACAGAAAAGTGGATATTGCTGGTAGAGTGTTCATTGCTGAGGATTTCTGTAAAGAGAAAATACCAGTTTATCAGCTGCGTGGGCACCTGCTTGCTTCCTGTCCAACTTCGCCAGTTTCTGAAGATAGGATTCTTGCGAACCTAATACTCTCTTGTCCTTCCAGAATGGTGAATTTACTGGCATTCAGATCTCTGAAAACCAAGAAATACATTGGTAAGATACTTGTCAAGACCTTTTAAATCTGTTCTCTCTAACCCAGTACATCTATAACACATACTTTTGAACTCTGCATTCTTAAATAATGCACATCATTCAGGAAGTAGTGTTACACGTTTTCACCTGTTTAACATCCTTCTTTATGCTAAGGCAAAACTTGACTTAGATGAACTCTATTGAATGGCAGCTGCTTGGAACCTGCTAGCCAAATGCTGAGCCTACTGATCAAAACCGGTCACATAGCTGATGAATTAATATTCATCTTACAGC
>NW_009211406.1:0-60728 GCF_000690835.1 Fulmarus glacialis | reverse complement strand
TTCCCACAGTATTCCATCTAGCAATTATCTACCCCTCATTAAGCATGCCAATATCTCTTAAATCCTGCTTTGCTGCTAAGAAATTTCATGACCAGGAAATCAGTCTGTTTTGTTATTGACAGAAGTCAGCTCTGGAATAATATTTAATATCCAAACAGGCATACAAATTTTTCTTTGGTTACAGACATGTGGAATAGAAATCCATACACAAAAGTAGTTGTCCCTGGTTTTCTGCAATATTAGCACAAGTTTTCAGATTCTGTTATATTATGATGTAGTTCTATGGATATATTTCAGTAAATAGCGTTCACTGTTAATGCAGTTGAAAATCATGTTGATAGTGGTAGCCAAAGAGGGAACAGCTAGGCTGACCTATTTCCAGTAACTTTTTGGGATCTCCTGGATTTCAGAGGCTTGAGTGTCATTGAACTTGCTGTTGAGGAAAGGCATGAGATTCCAAAGGGCCATCTTAATGATGCTTTCATGATAGGAGTCTGGCACAGAACATCAGGCCAGAGGATGAAGCTCTCTGGCAACAGTTAACCAAATCTTCCCATGCACAGGAACTGTAGGCTTAACAACAGCTGACAGCAATAAAATTAGAATTGGGGTCTGCAAGGAAAAACAAATCTAAGAAGAAAATTTCAGAGAATTCACTCTTGGCTGTTAAGCTTATAAATCCTTCTAATGTTAAGGAGTGGTGAAAGAGGTGTTTAAAGACCAACTATCATAGCTCAGGATTTCTCCGGAGATCTGAATTTCAAAAAAGAACCATACAGAAAATAGAAGGAAGGTCAAATTTTTGAAGAGGAGCTTACAAAGATGCAGTTGAGGAGGTCCAGACATGCAAATAAAATTGAGACATAATCAGCAAAAAAGTGAAGAGTTGTACAGAAACATGAATGTTAAGAAACGGGAAAAGAGGGAGTTGATTTATTACTTAACAGTGAAGGAAGACTGGTAATATACTGCTGATATGTCTTCTTCTGGTTGTTTTTGTTTCAGCATTTGCTACCTGAGTAACTGATCACGGAGCTAACATTTATACTATTAAATAAAGGATTAGAGGTTACTTAGGTAAATAAAATTTGTCCTGCATGTATAGAGTATCTACAGCCTCTGGGCTTTTTATGACTCATGTCTGAGAAATCATTGAGGATGGATATGGTTCTGGAAAGCAAAAACAAACAAATAGGACAACTTCAGAAGGGGCAAAGAGAAGGAGGAGGAACCTGCCTAATCCGTTAGACAGGAAACATCCTAGAAAAAAACATGTAAAAAGTTTATGCTTTACAACGATAAGCATGTGTTTGTACTAAATGAGTCTTGTCAAGCTATACTGATTTCCTTCTGTGATAGTGTAAGCCACTTCTAGATAAGGAAAAAGGAGCAGATGCTAACAGTAATAGGTATTTTTATATTAATAAGGCTTCTGACACTGCCTCACTCCTGACATACTCATGAATAGAGACACAGGGTCTAGGTTTATTATTTCAAGATAAATGTACAACTTACTGGAAAAATCGGTAAAGAATGATTATCAGTACTTCATGAACTGGCAAGTTACATCAAATAGTACTCCACATAGTGTGTCAAGATTTTCTTAATGACTTGGATAATGCAAACAGAATGTTGTAACTTGGAAAGAATCACATACTCTTTGAAGGACAGGATGAAAGCTGGAAAAATAATTCCACATGAAAAAATGCAGTTCAGTCAATACAAGTGCAAAGACCTACATTTAAGTGAGAATAATCAAGTTTCCTAAATGTGAGAAAGACAAGTGTCTGAATTGCAGTCCTTTAGAAAATCATAGAATAATTCAGCTTAGAAGGGACCTTTTGAGGTCATGTGGTTCAACCATCTGCCTAGAGCTGGACTAACATTAATTTAGATGAGGTTGCTCAAGGCCTTGTTCAGTTGAGTTTTGAAAATTTATAAGAAGAGAGATTCCACATCATCTCTGGGCAGCTGTTCCGGTGCTTAACAAACTTAATTGTGGTTCCCCTCCCCGCCCCCTTTATATCTAATCAGTTTCCCTTGCTGCAATTGTGACCCCTGCCTTGGGTAGTGGAAGACCAAAGTTAGATTTCCACCTTTTGCCTTTTCCAGGCTCGCTCAGCTTCTCCTCGAGTTGTATGCTTCAGCACTCCAATCATCGTGGTCAGTCTCTGCTGAATTCATTCCAGTTTGTCGATGTTGTATGAGTACTGGCAAGCCCCAAACTGAATATTGTACTCTAGGTGTGGTCTTCAAATGCTGAATAAAAAGGACTAATCACTTCCCAGGGTATGCTGGCTCCATTGTTCTGAATGCAACCCAGTATGTGGTTAGGCCTTATTGTTGAAAGGGCACATTGCTGAACTTCCTGTCCATGTTGACTCCCCAGGTCCTTTACTACTAAGCTGCTTTCCAGTGGGTTCCCAGCTAGTACGGTTAGATGAGGTTGTTCTGCCTTTGGAATTCATGAGGTTTTTTCAGCCAATTCTTACAGCCTGTTGAGATCCCTCTGAAAGGCAATCCTGTCTTGCAGTGTGTTGATCACTCCCTCCAGCTTGGTGTCATCCACAAACTTGCCAAGGGCACATTCCATCCTATTCATTCTCAGTATGTTCAATGTAGTACAGACATAAACCAGCATCAGCCCCAATATTAGCCCCTGAAGAATGGAATTAAAATTGGCCAACAGTTGGTCTTTGCACTACAAAACACTATTCTTTCAGCCGCTTCATACAACCAGTTTTCCACAAACTGCACTTTGTAGCTCACCCATCCAGTCCATCTCTCTCCAGCTTGGCTACCAGGATACTATGGAAGACCATGTTGAAAGCCTTGCTAAAGTCAAGGAAAACAACATCTGCTGCTCTCTCTTTGTCCGCTGAGATAATTATCTGTTCATAGAAACCAATCAGGTTGTTTGAGTAATGGTAAATATATGTTAGCTGTTCTCAATTACTTTATTTTCCTGGAGTCCCGTCCAGGCATATGGAGGATAAGTCCAGCAGTATTTGTTCCATAATGTTCCCTGGGAGACTGCGGTGAGGCTGACTGCCTCTACTTTCCCACATACTCCTTGCCCCTCTTGAAGATAACATGACCTTTATCTTCTAAAAAGTCATCAGGAACCTTCCTCCGTTGCCATGACTTTCAAGGAATCACAGAGTGGCCTTTCAGTGACATTGGTCAGCTCTGCCAGCACCTGTGGATGCCTCCTGTCTAGTCCCCTGGACTTGTGTATGCCCAGCTTTTGTAAGTGGTGCCTAACACCTTGCTCTTCCTCCGCAGTGGTAGGGCTTCTCAGTCGTGGTTGAGCTTTGGCTTCCCTATTGCCCGTCCTGCATGTCCAGGAAACATTTCTGTATTCCTCCTGGGTAGCCATCAGCTGAAGGTTATAGTGGTTATTTGTCAATGGTGTTTTCTGTGGTGTGTGAGGTACATATTCCAGGACCTTATAATGTGTCTTTTGTATACAGCGCTGCTGAAATAATCAGACTACTGCACTCAGCAGTGCTAAGACAGAAATACTGTGTCTCTGTGACTGGTTTTGGGACTCCATTTTGAGGAAAATGCCAGCCAACTGGAGGCCTAGAGAAAGGTTGACAAGAATGATCAGAAGTTTTAAACACATGACACTAAAAGAGATTGGGAGAATTCAGACTGTTGCGCCTAGCATGTTCTGTCTAGGTGTTGCTGCTGTTATAAAGGCCACATATGGCAAATAGGACCAGAAGCAAATGATGAAAATAGCAAAAAGTAGAAGTTACCTCAGACAATGGCGTTCCAAGGATAACTCGGTGAAAGAGATTGCTGGGGACCATGCAAATATTTCATCATCTAACATATTTTCCAAAACAATTCTAAAATGTTGGTGTAGTTCCTGTCGGTCCTGATTTGTGGGAGAGGATGGACAAAAGAAATTCTTCACTTCCTTTCTGGTTTTGTTTTCTGTGAGTCAGTTGTGTTATTCAACCCAAAAATTAACGAGCAGGAAGCATGTTGAGAAAATGAAGGCTATAAAAATGTTCCTGTGCAATTTACTATAATATTAATATTTATATCTTGTTTTTTCTTCTAATTGGAAATAGTTAACTTTTCATAGACTTTTTTTTTCTCCTCATTTTAAGTTTGATATAAAAATATTGCTGTTCAGTCCCCCTAAACAAAATGTGTTCTTCTGGACGTGCTTGCGCAAGGGAATCTTAAAGAAAAGCTCTTTTTCATTTAAGTTGTGTTTTAATTGTGAGGTTGCCATGAAAGCAAAGCATGCTTTGCACATCTATAAACTGATGATCTCTGCTGTTTTGATTTGGAGTGTGGTTTTGATGTCCTTGAAAAATCACAGCGGTAGCAGTAAATTGTTTTAATTAATGAATTAGAAAGCAACAGATTTGCTGAATCAGGTTTATTGACATAATTATCACTGGAATAAAAAGGAGAAATAAAAAAATCTGTCAGAGCTGTGAGATTATTTGGTTTGTTGTCATGTGAAACCAAGTTTCTCAGCCACCACTTCCTTCATTTCCTGTATAGTTATGTGGATATAGGGGTGTGTGTGTACATATATAGGTACATATATATACACATATACATACATTTATATATTCATTAGACAAAAGCAAATTAGTGGTGAAGTCTAAATAATACCAGTTCCATATAAAGAGTAGGCTTATTCATATTCAGTTGTGTTAAAGATATTTTTTTAAGCTTCATCTGATTTTTATTTGAAATAAGATTTTAATTGCATTTACTTGTATAATTAAATATGTCTTTAAAGTAAATATAGGCTGTGCTATTGTCAGAGTATCAGTAATAATTATAGGTGACAGCCTTTGTATGCTGGTCAAATAGCTGGAGAAAATTTGTCAAGATGGTGGTTTTTTTACAAAAAGCTGCAATGGCTTTTGGAATAGACAGTTCTTTAAAACTAACTCTTATTAAACCCATGTAAAGACTTATTTTGATGTTTTCTGGCTAAAAAGTTCTATGTCTTTGACTCAGATTAGAATTCAGTTTGAAATTAAGTTTCAAGTCAAATTTGAAAATTAATTTCATTTACAATTCTTAAAACAATATGTGGATTGAACTGATCAGAACTTTTTTTGGTCTATATAATGTGCTGCCTGATCTGTTGGCAAAATTGAAGCTTTTTTCCTTGATTTAAGGTGGGAAGAAGATGAGGTCTCAAATCTCAGGAAAATAAATTTTTGTTAAGAAGCTGCGGTTTTGATTTCTATTCAACCCCCTCTCATTCAGTATACCATTTTCTTCCTAAATTATATAGGTTTTGTGTTTGGTTATCTGTTGCTTTCACTTGTATGTTGTAGACAAGGAGAAGTGTGGTTTTGGCACACTGAAACCAAGGAGAATAATTTTTTTTTTTTTTCACTCCACATTAGAAACCTTTCAGTGGAAGGGCCTTTGACGCCTGCTGTGATCATTGTGGGTTAGTCCAGGTTTCTATATGGTACATGGGAATTTGCAAAATACTTACCAATATCTTTCTTTGATTTTTTTTTTTTTTTTAATTTCACAATTGTGAACCCACAGCATCAAGTTAGGAAAGATGAGGGGGAACAATGTAAATTAATTATGGATTAAATTATGAATATGCAAATGGTTATAGGCGTATCTCTCGTATCTTCTCTAAGAGTGTCCATAGTAGAGAACAGCTTTCTTGTTGTTTGAAGGTTCTGTGCAGCTGCCGTGCCAGGTCTGTGCTGCTGCTGCCGAATCCCTCCCTGGGGTACTGTGGCTGCTGATGAGGTACGTCTGAGATAACATGTGAGCATTTCCACCTCCGGTGGAGTATTCACAGCCAAAAAAGAAGCAACTGACCTGGGAAACCCTTGTGCTGGATTGTCGGGCCACGACAGAGTAAAGACTGACAATAGACTTATTTCTCTGGTTGACTACATTATGATTGCTTTTTGTCCTTTGTGGTGAAATAGATACATAAATGTGTGGATCTGGCTATGTATGCATATATATGGCTATCCTTACAACACCTGTTCTTAAACAGTTTTATTTTCACAGCTTATACACATGGTTTTGTTACAGATTAAACATACAGGGTTGAAAGAATGGTTTCTTCTTCTTCAAATGACCTAGAAACTTTAAAGCATTTCCATAGCAAATCTGGGTGCAGTCATGAGCATAGGCAAAGGAAAGTTATTCTGTGTTACACACTCTGCCACTGACCTACTGTATGCTGGAGAAAGAGATTGATTTTTCCTGCCCCCTCCCCCTCCCCCCCCCGCAATCGCTGTTTTTTTATAAATATAATGCTTCTATAAACTGCTTTATAGTTACAAATAACGTCTTGTATAATTGCTGATGACTAATGCTATGGAGTCTCAGTTCTGTACCTGTGGCAGACAGTCTAAAGAATTTGGGTTGCTTTGTCTCTGTATGAAACTTCAATTTCTTTTTGTAGTGGGTTTCACTGAACCAAACTGTATTGGTCACTTGTGCAGTTTGTAGAAAAATAGCAGAAATGAGAAGTCTAAGAACCTTTTTGGCAAAAGTTAGTTCTTGGAGAAGGTTTCAGAGTTGTCTTTTCTGCCTCTTGGCAAAGATGGATGTTGAATGTACCAAGACAGTTTATAATCTTTTAAGTTCTTTTGAATATTCAAAGTTTCCAAGATATCTAGGTCAAAATAACTTTGAAAGGAATGGCCTCTATTGCCACTATTTGGTTAAATGGATAGTATCCAGTCTCCTTCCATGTGGAGTTAACCAGAATTGTTCAAGCTGCTAAGTTCTTCGTTGCGTGATTGCTGTATGTTCTATAAGGAGATTTATTTAAAATTGCTTAAAAGCTGCACTCGGTGGGGAATTCTGCTGCTCATTCCCTTAACTACTTTAGCTGCAGAGAACATATGACGTCTTTTTCATTAACTGTCTTTGCTGCTTGTTTGCTTTCAGTGGAGTTCTAGGAGATTGTTATATTGTTTTGTAAACTCAATATTGCTGGGTCCTGGCTGCTTATGGCAATTGAGATGTGATTATATGCTTTTGTTAACAGGCCCCAGACTTTAAATTTATAGGGACTAGGCACCATCTGCTCTCAATTAAAGGTCCTGAGTTCTGAAATTAATTCCTTCCATTGGTCCATTAGACTCAATCTTTTGACCTGAAGTCATGATAAGGTTATATTAGCCTCTCGAGCCTTGGAAAAGTGAGGAGTTCATACAGGGACAGTACAGGATATTCCTTTTAGTCCTTGTATCAGTATAGTTAGAAGGCAGAAAGTAATGATTCTTTTTCCATTTTACAGGTAGAGTGAGATTTTTTGAAAAGTGCCCTGGATATTTAGAGCTCACATCCTCATGAGCTGTGTAATAGGACTTGTGCTCCTAAGTTGTATAAGTGCTATTGAAAAACTTTCCCAGAAAAATCAAATTAATGTATAGAATGTTGACTAAATTCACAGAAAGACTTGATATAGAAGTGGGTTGAGTGTAGATGTCTGATGTTCCCAGACTCACATTTGCTCGTTAGATTATCTGTGTTTTGCCTCAGCTGTCTTGCATGATTCCATCTGCAGCTGCAAAATGGTGGGGAATCTTACCAGAAATCTTGGCCCTGGAATTGTTCCGCCAGTGCTTTTGCTGAATTTACATCTGTCCTGTGGTGTGTAGATGTTGCAGAGAAGAAATAGACGGATGGACAAATTGGTTCACATTTTTGCGGTTTTAACTCTCCTCCCACCCCTTCTCATTTTCTTTCTGTATTTAACTGAAAATTGAGGTGCCCTGCTTCCGGCTGGGACAGAGTTAACTTTCTTCCCAGTAGCTTGGGGGGTGTGCTGTGTTTTGGGTTTGGTACGAGAGGAGCGTTGATGGCCCATTGATGCTTTGGGTGTTGCTGGGTGATGCTCGCACGGGGCGGGGGGAGCACAGCCAGGGTGGTGGACCCAGCTGGCCAATGGGGTATTCTATACCATGTGACATCATACTCAGTATAAAAACCAGGTGTATGGGGGGGCTCGCCCCCGTTCGTGACACGCGGTTGGTGAGCAGTTGCATTGTGCATCGCCTGCTTTGTATATTCTGTTATTGTTGTTGTTCTCAGTGTTATTATTACTGTTCTACTTTGTTTTATTTCAATTATTAAACTGTTTTTATCTCAACCCGGGAGTTTTCCTACTCGTGCCCTCCCGATTCTCTCCCCCATCCCACCGGAGTTGGGGGGTGAGCGAGCGGCTGCATGGGGTTTATTTGCTGGCTGGGGTTAAACCACGACGTGAGGTTTGCTCTGTCAAAATACAGCAGGGAATACTGTGGAGTGGGGAGAACCTATAGCCACAAGTTTGTAGTTCCAAAAGAAAAGCTCTAAGATGCCAAATAACTACACTGGTTGTTTAAACTTAACATCAGTTCCTCATACACATGAAAATGTATTTTAAAGGTTCAGGATCTGATAGTTCCTCAGCAGACTTTGGTTTAATTTATACAGCACTAGTAATTTTCTGGAAGACAGTTTGTAAGAGTATTGTTTTTGAGACAAAAACCTCTTCAATGTCTAAGAGTATTCCTGTCTTACCCCAAAATGCAGTTTATTAGAATGTTTTGGGATCTGCTGGCTATTAGGCTATGAGTAGAATTAAGCAGGGAGAGAGTTCATATGCCTGTTTTTATTCCTATATAACAATCCCTATGACGTAAAAAATGCAGCAGTGTTTGACTTCATACAGGGAGCAAACAAAGTCAAAGTGACTGCCTTCTCAGCATGGAAGGAATGACTTGTGACTGCTCCACCTAAGCATTGCTTGTTGGTGACCTGTCAGCCAGAGGTTAAACTCAGGAATTCAGTCTTTTATTACTCTTTCTCAATATTTTCCTGAAGTTCACCTAACTCTCTATCCAACTCATAAATTTCTTATTCACGGGGTGGTGAGGCTACTTATCCGCTCCCAGTGCTGCAGAGGTTTATACCTTCAAGGCTGACTGTAATGCCATTTCCTTCTGCCATCTTGATGCTGCCAAGGCAGTTTTATATAGTTGTGTCACTCTGTTGTTTTTTGGGTTGCCAGAAGATGGCCGCACCTGCCCCCTGAGCCCTGTAACTATTGGCTGAAAAAGGCTGAAATACTTGTCCATGTGGAAAACCACTGTTCTTGCTATTCTAGCCATTACAATTCTTATTTCCAGCAAGACCAAGTCTCAAGCAGACAAGAATCTGTTGTCTTAAAAAAGTGGGTTTCACTACAATCTAGGTATAGCCATGTAACAGCTTTTTAATTGGGTTCGTAAACAGCTAGGTAAAAATATTTCTTTTGTCTGCTGCCTGCAGTTAGGAGCTCATAAAGTTTAATAATTTGGAAGATATCTGTTTTTCAACATTACTTAAACTAGAATAATGTTGGAGTCCCCATGATACTAGGCGTTACTTGTCAAGTGTGGCTTAGGTGGCTCTGTGACACATATATACATTCTGAAATTCAGTTTTAGTTGTTAAAAATGCCCAGGTACATTTTTTTAAAAGATAAGTTAGAGTTCTTACCTTTTTGTTACAAATGTAACATATCATATAAAACTACTAAGTGAACTTACCCAGAAAATGCTGAAGTGTCCACTCTGCATACATTAATAACATTCTCCTTATCCAGAGAGTCATCTTTGCACTTCTGGGACTTAGGAAACACATTTAAACTACTATAACAATACTGAAAATATGGTAACAGTGCATGTACTTTTAGTTAGCAATTTGCTTTAAAAAAAAAAACCCACAAATTCATTTCTTTCTTGTTTTCTTACAAGTTCTTTGTTCTTTGCAGTATCAAATATATTGATTTTTATGAAAAAAGTTAATCGGCTTACCTTTGTTCAGAGTGGATTTTTGTTCCTCTGAGCAGCGCTACACAATTGAATTTTTCATCCTCTTTTCCGAGGTATTTCAATGTTATGAAAAAAGCATTAAAGAGAATTCTGATAAATTTTCTTTTAAAAAAGAATCTACTGCAATGCACTTTTGTTGAGGCTGGAGAGTTAATTGAACTCAAAGATTTCTGTTTTGTTTTCAATGAGAAAGATATCTATGCTTGGTAAATACAAGAGACAATGTCTCTTGGGGAACTGGATTACATGGTTCCCTGCTGCTTCTGGTTACCCCAGAATTTATAATATGAATTTGAAGTAACCATTTAGCTGACATGGTATTATTGATTATCTCAAAATCCAGTTTACCCTGTAATTTAAAACATTTTAATGTAGAATTTGAATACAGTGCGCTAAAAGATATGGAAAAAAATATTTCATTAGTCATATCCAAACAAGAAATGCTTTCTGAATGTTTTTTATCACACTCTGTGGTTCTACTTTTATGGAGCAATGGTTCTCCTCCTCAGAACCTATAAAAAAGCCAGACAGTGTAATATATTTTTATGCAAAATATGTGATTATCCTGTTTTGCCTTAAGAAACAAAAAAACAATTTAAAAAATTATTTAAAACAAAACCCAAAACAAACCAACCCCGAAAAACCCACAACCTTTTCTTCCATTGTGGTCCTACTTTATTTTTCCTTGTTAAATCAAGCCTGACCTAATCCTTTATGAGTTGTTTTTGTGTCTGTATTACCTCAGGCTGTGCTCTCATCAGACTTCACAAGCTAAGTGGACTTGAGTTTTGGAAATAATCAAAGAAAATGTATCGTACTCCTGGATGTGATGATAATGGTTCATTATGTCCATTAAATTTATTACTGAATCAGTGCTGAGTATTCCGCTGTGAGTTCAGGTTAGACTCAGTGTCCTGATCACTTGTAATTACTAAAGCGCAACTGTTAGCTCAGCTAAACTCCAATCCCAGTGACTTTCATCCTGCTTATCAATTTCTTCTGAACTTTACGTGTGGGAAGCCTTCAAAGTATTTGCTTTGAAGTTAGAGATTCTGCAATGAAATCCTGATTTGGTCACTAATTTGCTGTCTCTGCATTTGCACATTACTTCATCTTTCTGATTTTGTTTTCCTACTTATAAATGGGCATCATAACACTTATTTTCTATCAAACTTCCTAACTCTGCCTTTTTTACCTTCTTGAACTAAATAATTTAAAAAGGTTGGGTGTCTTTTTTTTATGTGTGTGTGTGTGTATATATATATATAAAAAAAACCCACATTTGCAGTAACTTTAAAAAATGCATAACTTTTATAAATTCAGAAGGGCTTCTGAATCCTGGAAATAATCTCACTGAATTTTATCAAATTGAAAATATAAGGTGGATGTGAAAACCTAGACAATTTCTGGTAATTTCAGATGAGATTGCAGTAAAATTACTGCACAAATTATAAGCAGCTTTAAGATGCTTGCTTTTGCATATTCTGAATAAATGCAAGTAGTTTTGTATGTTCTTAAAGTGTATGTCAAATTGCTATTACTGGAAGTGTGTTTTTTATCTACTTGTACAAGAGCGAAAAAGCAGAGATGATGTTACTGCCCTTTCTTTGGTTACATGCCACCTCCCATTATAGCAGAGTACAGCTGACCTAGTGTTCTTGTCTAGGCTTTGGCTAAATTGCTATGAACTTCCTGAATTGATTCTTCTGATTTTTGATGATATCAGTACTCTTAGATCAAGTACTGACATTTTTCACACCATTTTTATGTTTTCTCTTATCTCCTGTTCAGGGCTTTTCAACCTGAGGCTTCAAATGCTATCCATTCAGTAACAGATTAATTTTCTCTTTTTAGAAAATGGGCACAAGTGTCTCTGTCTCCTGTTTCGGAGAGCTGCACATACTGCCATGCTCAGTGTGCTTGATGCACTAGGATGCACAAAGCGTGAGAGGGAGGAGGTGAAATCAACTTCCTGGAACTATCTGTACTGATCTCATCAGATCTAAATGAAGCAATGGCCTTTCCTCCACTCTTCTCCCATCCCACCAAAACTGTGGGAACAGTTTGTCTTCAGGTAGACAAGCCAGACTCCATTCTTGTACAAAATGAACATGCCACAGCATAGGCAACCGCTGATTCTTGGAAATGGAGGCAGACTTTTGGCGTCATAGGTGGGTATGAGGAAGGAGCATGCTCAACCGTGCAGAGGCATTGGATGGAGCTTTACTCCTTTCCTGCAGTGTTTGAGGGAGAAAAAGATGCCTCCAAATTCCAGCAGTAGCAGAAAGTCCAACATGGCTTGCATCTTACCAGCCACATAGGACTGGGATAGCTGAAGCAGCAGCTGGCACTGGAGCACCTGCCATTACGCGTACCGGTCATGTGCGCATCACAGCAGCTCTCCCTCCCAGATTAGTTTATCTGCGTGAGGATAAGGAAGTCGCTGCCCTAAATTTGGTAGTTGATACTGTGGAGAGCAAAGCCAGGGCTGACAGCACAGGTAGCAGCCCTATCTGGTCAGAGCATTGCCTTTTTCTGCTCTGTTCTCTGAGAGCTCTGACACCACGCTAAACATGATGTCTGCCATGCTGTATTTTCTATGCAGTACCTTCCTGGTCCGTCCTCAGAGTCTACTGTAACCAGAAGTGGCCTTGTTTTCTTTGTTTAGGAGCCATAGATGATGACACAGCGGGATTCGAGAGGAAATTCTTGTGTTCATAGTATTTCTTCATTCTGAAATGTATGATAGCTTTAGCCTGTCAGGTGTCTATGTTTGAGGAGATTCAAGAAATCCGTAGGTTTCTTCTTAGCCTTTCTCATTTTGGTGCTCCCATTCTTCAAACTCTTCTGGTGCACAGCTTTTTAACCTGCAAGTTACTTGGCCACCTTCTGAACCTGCAAGAAGTATTCCATTTGTGATTTCACTGCATGGCCTGTAACATACCAATAAAAGGATTTTCCAGACAGTCAAGTATTGCAATATATCTATCAGTTGTGGAAGCACACTTGAGGAGGGACCAAACCACATGCAGATTGACTGACATCATCAGAAGTCACGTAAAGCCTGCAGCATCAACTAGGATATCATGAAAGCTGTAATATATCAGCTCGCAGTATTCTAGATTATAGAGTTGGTTGGAGCCATCACCTATCAGTTTTTATAAAAAAAAAAAAGTCTAGTCCTATGATCCTATGAAGGCAGTATGTGGTTAGCTGGAGATCTTAAATCACATGTGCATATGTAATGCTGCTTTCAAGACTTCATTCATAACATCTACCGGTTTGGCTGGAGTTTGTGTACTGATTTTTATGGAACAAGATCCGGCTTGATGGCTGGATCCCTTGAACATGTGGAGATTCTTTGTTCTTTTCCTTCTTGTGACTATTCGCATCAAATGCAGCAGGCAGACTGAGTAACTTGCAGATACAAGGGGTGTAATGTTGGGATGAACACAAATTACCTAGTCTTTCTTCCTGGAGTTGAAATTTGTCACACTGTCCCACACAGCGTTGTTCTGCATCTCATTTTTGTGCCTGACTTCAGAGAGCGAGTCCTGAAAAACAACACACTTGAAAGCTAGAAGGATGTGACATTCATTCACCTCATCCCTGCCAGGAAGCAGTCTGTCTCACAAGGAGATCTTATCATATAAAGTCTCTATTTCCATGGATTCTGCACTGATCTGGCATTTTCAAAGTAGTCAAATGATGACTTAGGAGTGGCCGCTGAAGGGGTTTGTGTGGGCAGCGTGTGGGAGGGACCTACCTGTGAAAGATTCATTTGCCGCAGAAGAGAATACCAAATTAATAATTTGTGCTTCATTGTGAATTGGGTTTATTGCCAAATGCCTTTATTTTTTAATCATTCTAAACTAATTTCTGTGGGTTTTTTTTCTGATTGCCAGAGCAGTGTCTAAGCTTAGCTGGGACAAGGCTGCAGGGTTATTGTTCCAGCCAATTTCAAATACCAGAGCTATCATCAGTTACCACCTGTGCAATCTTGTGTCCTACGCAGGGCATATTCTTGTGGAACCAAGGTCCCATCTGATCCAGTCATTGGGGCTGGTCTTGAATGTCAGCGGCTTAAGCACCTCTAAGAGTTACTGTACCTTGCAAATTCAGGGAACCCCTTTACGAAGCAGAAAGCATGAGGATTTCTTCCTTGAAGTGGAAAGATTTTACAGACAAGATTATCTGGATCCAAAGAGAGTTTCAGTAACACAGAGCCTAGTCAGGCAGCACCAAGTTTCAAGCCTTTGTTTGGTAATGAAGCTCTGGTACCAGAATTCCTTAGGAATCTCTCTCAAACAAAATTAGAGGCAGCTAACCTGTAGAATACTGTGCATGTGTTCAGTACTTTTTCTAGAGTTTTGCATTTTTCAAGTAACAGATAACATTAAGTTAAATATGAAGACAATGGACTTTTTTATTCTACTTCGGAATCAGTGAAGTATCATAGGTCTGACTGCTTTCCCTGGCAAAATATAATTAAAATCAGTAAGCATATGGCTAGATCTGAAATACATCAGTTTAAAGCCTTTGCACTGAAGAACTTGCAACTGGAAATCTTTAAAGTAGGCAATAGACTATTAAAAGGCTAAACAAACTGCTGAGTAAATTCATTCAGAACCTAAATTATTCAACAGTATCCAAAACACATTGTCATAGCATGAATTTATATCTAGCTACTCTTCTTGGGAGCATTTTGTGCAATTGCTATAACCTGAGTATTAAGAACTAGATTATTCAATCTTATTTCAAACTGATCTGCAATATCTGCAGAAGTCGGATATGCATACCTTCAAGTCCCTGGCTTTTCTTAAATTGAAAGAAAGTATTCACATATGTAAATGTGAGTATACGCACAAAACTATGCAAGGCTGTAGCCTATATGACTTCAACAATGTTTGCATGATAGCATACTTCATAGAAGCACAAATATGAATCTTCAGATATGGAGAATAACTAAAGGGTATTTAAAAATTGGTATCTACACCTGGTTTTATTCTAACGAACTGTAATAGAAATTATCTTGTCTTTCAGAACTATGTTCACATAACATGCTATTGTATTTAAGGAGTTTTAGTTGAAAAGCTCTATAGAAAGATTTCAGTATGTCTATGGATATATGTTGTGGTTTAACCCCACGCAGCCGCTCACTCTGGTGGGATGGGGGAGAGAATCGGGAGGGCACGAGTAGGAAAACTCCCAGGTTGAGATAAAACAGTTTAATAATTGGAATAAAACAAAATAGAACAGTAATAGTAACAGTGAGGACAAACAACAATAACAGAATATACAAAGCAGGCGATGCACAATGCAACTGCTCACCGACCACCGACCGCGTGTCACGAACGGGGGGCGAGCCCCCCACACACCTGGTTTTTTTGCTGAGCATGATGTCACATGGTGTAGAATACCCACTTGGCCAGCTGGGCCCACCACCCCGGCTGGGCTCCCCCCCCCGCCCCGTGCGAGCATCACCCAGCAACACCCAAAGCATCAATGGGCCATCAACGCTCCTTTCATACCAAACCCAAAGCACAGCACACCCCCCAAGCTACTGGGGAGAAAGTTAACTCTGTCCCAGCCGGAAGCAGGACAATATATTAAAAACTTAATATCAAAGAATACATCAAGGAGTAAAAAAGTTACTAAAGCACTCCCCTGTGCTGCGATTAATTTGTATATTATCAAGGTCTTTATTATGAATGCAGTTCCTAATGTAGGCCTGTAATAAACAGAGTGTAATTGAATTTTCAATATTTTGCCACCAGGGAGTAATTTTCTTACAAGACCTCTGCTCCATCTTCTGGCTAATTGTCAGCAGTTACTCAGTATTACTGCATTAATGTCACCAAACAGTGAAAACAGAAGCTACCTGCTTCCATTACATGTAAGGATGTGTAATTCCAAGCCATGTCTATTTACCAGTTTTGAGTTGTGCACCATTATCACGTGCACCTTTATTAACAGCATGAAATATCCATTGCCTTTTCACTTCCATTAATGTTGTATTACACTGCAAATATAACAAAAACAGAATTATAGACTGCTGTATGTGCAGAGGAGGGCTGCTTGATCTACCAGCTAAACAACAAAAGGCTGAGGTTTTGTGAAGATCTTGGTTCCACTCCTACTCAATATTTTCATCAAGGTTTTGAATGTTTGGAGTATTTTTATTAGCTTTTGCTAGCAGTATGAGGCTCAGAGGAGCTACAAACACTTTAGTGGAGGGGATTAGCATTACAATCTTCATACATTGGACTTGTAAGCAAAAACCTGTAGTAAATAAGCTGCAATTCAGTAAGAAAAAGTACAGGTGCAATTCTCAAGTAGCAATAATTAATTCACACCTTCAAGATGGGAGAACCACTTGCTGGGCAGAAGTTCTGTAGGAAGGGAGTACTGCAAGGGATTGTTCATAGAGTGTGAATCAACCAAGTAATCATTTTGTGAAGGGAAAGAAAAAATACCTGTGGGGATGTGTAAACATGAGTGTCATATGAAATAGTCATAAAGTAATTCCTTCAGCATCTCTCAGCTAGTAAGGCCTCACCAATAGTACCATCTTCCACTGAGATTCAGAAATCAATATTAAGTTTTGGACTCAAGACCATGGAAAAAAAAAAGCAGAATTAGCTGAAATCTGAAGTGGAGAGTATGTTCTGAAGAAACAATGGCCGAACTGGGTTTTTTCTAAAGAAGGGAAAATGGTGGAAAGACCTTGCACATTTTCAGGTACATACAAGGTTGATGGTAAGGAGCAGAGAACAACTTTGTGGGCCATTCTGTCAGCAGGCCAAGAAATAATGTGCTAATTGTTGAGAGAGAGAGATTTTGTTTAGGCATTAGGGTAGCTAAGTACTGGTTGCGATGTTTTGGGAAGACTGTGAAATCTGTCTCCCAGAGGTTTTAAGAACAAGTTAGTGTTCTATTAAGAATGGATAATCCTTCTCACTGTCTCGTTCATTCCTGTGAATCTGTGGTCCCTGCAGATTGCTATAAACAGTGTAAGAAAAGCTGCATTTTGAAAGCTGACAAAAATAAAATGTTTAGCGTCATCCACCTATCTCAGTTGCTTAGCTGGCCTTAAATACTATTTAATAACAATGCATTTCTGTTGTTTTTAACACTTTTGCAAGCTGGACTGTTGAGAATTGTTTTGATAATTTATTTATTTTCTTTAACACCTGCCAGTTTGAGAATTTGCCAGGTTTCCTAACATCCAAGTGCTGTACTTGACATTCCAGCCCAAACTTCTGTAATAGCATGAAAAAAATAACCCCAGACCAGCAGATGTTTTACAGGATTCTACTGGCAAATATGAAAATACCGTTAAGTGTATTTACAACCTAACAAATGAGCATCAGTCTACAGTTATCTAAATCAGTAATTTCCCCTTTCATCCTTGGAGGGGGAAACACAAAGAAATGTGAAGACACAGAATGTGCTAGAGCAGGAATTCCTACCTGTACTGCAATCATGCTTTCTCCATCCCGGCACATCTTCTTTCCAATGCTTTCTCATCCCAGCCATCATTCAGAAAATCCCATACTGGAGCAGGGACAGTGAGATTAGCGCTGAGAAACCAGGGTGCAAACAGGAGTAGGAAGAACATTAATTGGAAATGCTGCTGGGTGGTTTGGAGCATTGACAAAATGGAGGCTGATGCTTGTGCTTATAGATGTTGAAGAGCTCAGCAGAGCAGGGATGGGATGGATTCAGAACTGAGGCAAAGGAAGTTTTAAGTCTGTACGGTCTTTGAACAGAGGAAGCAACTTGGGCATGCTTTTAAGATGAGGAAGTTGATAGTTCTCTTTTTAATAAGAAATTGGAATAATAACTTTGCATTCAATTTATTGACAGTATTATATGACACTATGGTAGTTGTGTATAAAAAATTAACTTACATAAGACATGAACTCAGACTCAATAGCTGGATCGTAGCTGTAATATGCTTTAAAATGTGTTCAATGTAATTTTGAAGGTCAGAATTAAGGTACAGAGGCCACAATCTATCTCCTTGTCATCCATTAAGAATTACTTGCACTTTGCTACTCAATATAGTCAATATAATTCTCTGTAAAACGTGTGCCTGAAATTCTATGAACAACATGTTAATTGTACCTGAGCTCTTCCTCCAGCATAAAGAATCTGCATGCTTTTGATTCTTTCATATTACTATGCAAAGGATATTTGCCCTGAAAAGGCATTATAATAACTCTGTAGCATTCACATGCCTCCTGGAAACCTTACAAGAAGTTCAAAGTGAGGAAATGCCTTCCTTTCCCCCTGGTCTCTTTTGGCATGAGCACTAGGACTCACCTTTTATCAGATCTGTCAGGTCTCATGATTTCAGTGGGAGACTGTTTCCCTGCTTATGTATCCCCTATACAGGAGAATAGTGGTGGTATGGCACCGTAATGCTTTGGCTGACACATTTGGTGTGTAGGATCCTATAGCAGAGCCTTATAGCAAGAGAAAACCCCTTGAAATGGTATGATCCCCTACTTTGGCCTTGCATCACTGTTCCTCTCCCCTTGTATGTTCCTGTAATCTGGCTTGTATGAGTCCTGGCATGTATTTCATGAGTTACAACTTTTAGATTGTTTAACTTCATAAATTCCCTTCCCAAATTTGCATCGTGACAAACATCGCTTTTCTGTTTCATAACTTTTATCTGTGAGTTTTGAAGTGCTTCATACTTTTTTTTAACGTGTCACAATTCAACAATATCTCTATGAAGCGAGTGATGGTATGGCCCTTCTTCAGATGCACAGCAGAAATGTAAAGACTGGTTTACTAATTGGGGCTTAACCCAGATTTCTTTCTTGAGGATGTCAGTCAAGGCATTTGTTATAGGGAAAGCAAGTATATAAGTAGTTAGGAGTATTGTATTTTTCTGCTAAGGAGTTAAGAATTGCTTGTCAAGTAGTACATGGACAGGTGGAAGGCACATGTGAAGATAAATGTGAAGATTTTAATATCTAGTTCTTGGATGAAATGTTGGCTTTGTGAGGAATGGGAAACAATTTATTTCAGCTGAGATCTATCCACTTATCACCAATAAAAATAAAAATTAAAAAATCAGTGAAAATCACTGCGAAGTTTTGAGGTGTATTCCTACAACTCCTCAGCAGCAGGATGGTTTTGGTAGCCAGTAGGCGGACAGTAATTGGACTGAGAATTGGATGGTGAGGTCATTTACGATGACAACACATAGAGTGAGAATTATTGCTTTGGTTGTGAGCATACAGTACATTTTTTGCAGCAGATGTAAATGAGAAGAAAAGTTTGCAAGTGGTCAGAGGCTTAAAGCAGCTCTCGTCTTGCCAACCTGGTTCACTTCCATGGAACAGGGGAGATGTAATCTCAGATCTGCTGGGAGCTCCTGGAAATTCTCAAACTATAACTATATCCTTGAAATAAATTTGCATAGCTCCTGTTGAAATAACAAGGACGTGCAAATACCAGTTTGAGATTTAGATGTGTGCTGTGTTTTTTGCTTTTCAGGTGGATAATGAGTCTCTTTTGGCCCATAGGGTGAGAATAGTAAGATATATAATGCAGAGGAGACAAGATCAAACTAGGAGTGAGGTGCAGGCAGGGGAATTAGCTGGGCTTCTCAGGGCCCATGCTACATAATTCAGCTCTAGTGTGCATAAGGGACATGGCATAACCCCAGTTAAGACCTCAAAATGTAAAGTTCGGCAGTTAAGTGAATACTTTTTTTTTTTGGTCACTTAAAGCTGCTGCAAATTTAGCACACAATATGCACTTGGTATCCAGCTTTTGAAACAGAAAGTGTCTCTCAAAAATTGTCAGTAAAATGTGCAAAATCACCTCTATAATAAATAATCTTGCCTGTTGAAAGGGTAAACTGCTCTTCACTCAGCATTTTGAGGCTGGAAAAGGTATATTGAGAAAATGCAGGTATTATGTCGTCTTGATACATGTTTTCATATATTGTTATGAACAAACATACAAATAGATCTTGTGCATTTTCTGATTCCCTTAAGAAATTGTGTTATTAAGGTGCTAGTGAAACTGCCTTGAAAATAAAAGCAGCACTGAGTGTTTTCTCCTCCCCCTTTATTCTTGAGAAGTATGTTAGTGTAGGAGTAGTCTGCATTTTCTTTGTTTTTAAGCTTTAAGGTGTTGTCAGTCAAGGTGATGTGTGTTTGATATCACTTGTGGTTTTTTACATTGCTTTTTCCCCACTCTTTCTAAATACCATGTCTCGTTCTCTCACAGCATCTCTGCATTATCGCTGCTTTTCTAGCTCCCTGAGATCTTGTCTATATTAGCACAGTCCCTCTGATAGGTGTTTCTATTTAATCTACTTAACTAATGCTTTCCAAATGCATTGAAACAGATGGGTGAATTCTGTTTGACTTAAAGCATCGGTATGGGTGGGATTCATCTCCCTGCAGGCTTCTGTCATTTCTGTGTTCTTCAGCAGATCTTGTTCGAAGGCAATCACTTCCACACACACCTTTTTTTTTTTTTTTTTCCTTTTACATGAGTATTCAGTGAACTGGGATCTTTATATGCTCCATCCTTATCAAAAAACGGACTAATGATTTTTTGGTCATTAGATTTGTTAGCTGTTTTTTTTCTTATGGCTATTGCTACATTGTTTTGTGTTACATCAAAGAAATCAGTGATTTTTAAGATTTCACATCTAGGAGTATTTTACAAGCATAAGTTCTGTGTGTCAATCTTACTTGTCAAAGTTAGCACGGGAAGGATTTGTCTGAACAGAGTCTACGTCTGTATCCCCTTTATAATAGAAGGAGAGGAACTCTAGAATGTGGTTCAAGTACTTTGGGGCAGGTAGATGCCCAGGTGATGTCAGGTGATTTGCTCCTAAGAGTGTGTGTCTTTGTAGAGGAAGCATTAAAAAGCGTTATACCTGAGTTAGTTGTACGTCTGGACTACCAAGATCTTAAGTCAGTTTAAAAGAAATAGGCCTTTTTTTTTTTTCCCCTAGTGCAAACTGTCCTCTTTTTCTTATATGGACAGAAAGTTACTCCACAGTTTCCTTGGGAAAATGGGATTTTCAGAAATTATACTGGGGGAGTTGAATAAACCTGTTGTTAACACAATGCACCAAACCCATACAAACCCACCACAATCCTCCCCACAGCAGCCACCATAACAAAACTGAGAAAGCTGTGGAGGAAAGAAAGGGTTCAGGTGGTACTGATACTGAAGAGAACACAGATATTTTTGGGCAAAAATATCATTAAAGTGTAATTGTTCCAAAACCTGAAAACAGTAAAGAATGAAGAAGGAAAATCATAGCATCCAGTACAACTCTTCTTATAATTGGTTAGTTCCTAAATGCTCCTTGGTTTTTTGGGAAGGAGTGTGTGTATTTGCCTTTTTTTCCTAGCTCAGCCTACATATTATAGGGGCCACAGGTGTCGTGCTTAGCACAGAATATGGGAATAACGCAGACACTGTGTGCTGTAGTCAAACGTGCATTTTTTCACCCCCCAAACAATAGTCTAGATCATGGTATCACGTACCATTTTAAAGCTTAGAAATTAGTTTGGTGCATTTTTCAGCATTCAGGGATGTAGAGTTAAAACTTGTTTATGTGGCTTTGCAATGATTTAGTGTACTGATAGTGTTTTTTGTATTCCTTACAAAATTGGTAGCATCTAGCTTTAAAACTGGAAATGTTAATTAGTATCAATTAAGCTATTTTACATTTATAAATTTATTCCAAACCCACCTGCAGAAATTATTCTTCTACTTTTCCTGCAAAGGTTAGCTTTGCAGATAGACATTGAAATTCTGTAAAACTTTCTTACCTCTGAAAAAATGCACAAAAAATTTAAATTACTATTTGGTACCAAATGGCCTCAAGTTCGTGTTGTGTTCACATGTATTGTAATTCAGATAGGGATTATTTCAAAGAAAGTCTTAGTATGAAGTTTCAAAACTTGTAATGGTTGGAACTTGTGGTCCATTATCTTCCATATACTATTTCTAATGTTGACAGCCCTCTTTCAAATAGAATTTTACTTGCAATTTTACAAGTGATGGAATAGAACTGTAGTAGTGTTCAGCAAAAATTGAAAAACCAATAAACATACTAGAGCTTTAACATCTGCATACAAAGTAATTAGAGCAATATTTTTAATGGATTTGGTTTCTACCGCTTACAAAATGTAAAATATTAAACATTATTAAAAATGTTATTGCAGTCATTTCCTTTTAACAGGAGGATTTGGGGCTTGACATAGATCTTCTCCTGCATGAGTACACGTGCTGCTGTTGCTGCTGGCATTGTCAGGATGTGACACACTTCTTTTTCCTCTGGTAGTAATTGCCAAGCAATAGAAATTTGGAAGCCTGTGCATCATGTCCAAGCTGAGAAAGAACGAGTGGGGGGAATGCTAAACTTAATTCGGTTTTGTGGGGGTTTTGTGGCTGTGGTATGGGCAACGACTTCTCAGATGCTTAGCTTTGAGAAAGAGTTCTCTCTGAAATGCCAATATTATAAACAATTTTTTTCTTTTTTTTTTTTCAGCAAATAATATTAGGCATGCAATAGGCAAGAGTCAGGTCTGTTGGAAACACAATGTTAAGATTCGATTTTCACTTGTTCTGCTTTACAGTATGTTTCTATCTTGTTTGCATCTTTCTGCCACTTTTTCCCATGTCATCTCACAAACACATACTTCTTCCCATATCATACACATAGTTTTCACTCTGGCCTATTCCTAATAAAGAAATTTTGTTTATCAAGATCGTAAAAAGAATCATGTTTGTTTATCATGTTCCTCATGATACTAGCCATTAAAACCAGGCTGTTGCTTTTTTAATAAAATAAGAGAATGAGTTTGGTTGTTCTACTGATAAAACAAAGAGTTAAGAAAATGCTTCTACAGGCAATGCAATTTTGATTTTTAAAACAAGCCAAATTAATTTCTGGGCTTTCAGTTGTCACTGAAAAACTATTGATTGCAGTAATTTTAAATTAATCACTTTAGCAACTAATACCTGGTTTGCTGAAGTGTGAAAATATAAAATGCAAAGAAAACCCAAACAAATATTTATACGTATGTGGTGGTTTAGTAGAAGGAGTACCAACGTAATGCATGTATGCCATTAGGAACAAATCACAAACATCACGGTATTTTTGCAGATGCAGGGAGCTGTAGCTTAATTTTCTATTGGAAGGTGACTGCTTAAAGGTCATTTCCCAAAGCATAAGTCAGATTCTTTGGGGATGTATCCTTTAGCTTCATCTAATGTTTCATTGACTGTATAAGCATTAAACTCGGCGAGAATGACAGGCTATAGTAAGTGGATCCCAGGTGGGCCTTGGGATCTGCAGAGCCAGCTGTTCCCCAGCTCCGTAACTCTTTCAGATTTGCAGATCCTTTTGCATTTGACATGGCATGCCAAGCCTTTGTACTGCCCAGTGATGATGTTTTAAAGGAGAATGGCTTAATAATTTATTAACTGCTACATTTCCTTTGGGCTTTATCTGTGTGATGCTGTTGAGTCACTGGGAAGTATAAATACATAGACGTTAACAGAAGCACAGTCTTTAAGAAAGCCAAAGCTTTTTCTTTCTTTTTTTCCTTTTTTTTTCTTTTTTTTTTTTTTTTTTTGACCAAGGACTCCTCTGAGAATTTATTGTTGGCTGACCTAGTTATGAAAGAAAAAAAAGTTCTACTTTTTAAATCAGGGCTGAAATACGTTTTGAGTTTGTTAACATCATGCCCTCCTCAAAATAATGGTCATTAACAGTATAATGACAATGTATTTTCCTGTTTGTATGCATTTTTAGCTACTGATTTTTTCAACCTATTACCGGCATCAGCCTTTTCTAATCTCTGTCTTGGCCTGCAGTGGGTACATGTATCAGCCCTTTCCTTTCAAATTCAGGAAACAAATTCTTGTCCATCACCTGTGCCTTTGTAATGTGTAATATGTAGGCTTCTGCCAAGCTGTTAAATCTCCCTAAGGCCACCTGCTCCACAACTCTAGAAAAAGATGATGAAGAAACAGTAGTACTTCTTCAGCATCTCCTGGCTAAGAGAAATCAAATTCTGTCTTCTGGTTCCCTGAATAAATACAATGAAAAATGGCTAAAAATGTATCATTTTCACTCTTGTTTCTTTAACCTCTAATGTCCACTCCTGGAAAATCAAAGCATAATGCAGTCTTGTCCATGCACACAGATTTATGATATCCATTTAAATGTCAGTCCATATTTTCTGTTATATATTTACGAGTAAGAATTATGACACAGAATTACAGAACTTCAATATCACTATTTTCAATAGCATTACTCTCATAAGTGGGAGTAGTTCAGTAGTGAATTAGGACCTTTGGAATATTTATTGCTTAGATACAAAAACAGTATAGTGCTGTATTTAAAAAAAACTAACAATTTTGTGTAGTTATTCAACATAAGGACCCCAAAAAAATAGAGGTCATGGCGGGTATTCTTGGTAGAATAATTCAATGGAGAGAAGACAGACTTTCTCTATTTCCTTTTTTTTATTTAAGACATATGAGCTTGCAGAAGTTACTGTATGTTTAAAATATTAATTGCCTCTAATACTAAAAATTAATATCAATATGAATAGTAAGCTATTAAGAAGAGAGGTTTTAAGTGAAAAAACTTTTCTATTGACTTCAAATTTTGCTATTTGGATACTCCTTCAATTTAGCAGTAAAATATTTATTTGGACAGAGGCATCAGAGACTGCTTTTAAATACAGTTTCATTTCATTCTTTATCCATTTGTTAAAAAAAAAAAAGATTGCCAGCTAGAAACTTTCATAATGTTCGGTGCCTACTCTCTTTTTTTCTGTCAGGACTCCACTTAAACTCCATGGAGGGACCAATAGGTATTGGGAAGCAAGGGGCAATCCTCCTGCAGAAGAAACAACAGAAATGGACTTTTTAGGTTTGTGGAAATCAGTCAAAGAATATCTGAATACCTGCAAATATGTGGTAAATAGTGTGGTAGAATAAATTGATAGAAGTTAATCCTAATATGACTGAGTTTTCCAACTCCAGCTAGGGCATTCACTCTCTGTCTGCATCCCATAAGTTTAGGGATGATGCCGTGCAGATTTTCACATGCTATGTTACTGTTTTTATTTCTGTGAAATCACCAATGCTTCATTACTAAAAAGCTGAGATAATGATTATATGGTACTTGCAGACTTTATGCTGATTTGAGCACCAGGATATGATAAGGTGAATTATTTTTCATCTGTTCAGCAGCATTTAGACTCCATGGAGGCTGAGAGCATTGTGAAAGCTTTCCATAACAGAAAAAGAGTAGACTGAATCTGATAGATATCAACATCCAGCAGAACAGGTTCCTAATGTAAAGAATGATACATTATTTTCTTTAGATAAAGCAAACGAACAAGTCTTGCAGTTGAGAGGCATTCAAAATTTTCCTGAATAGGCTTAGGTTTTCCAGCGGAGGTTTGAAGCGTAGCTCTAATATGAAAAGAGGCTATATGGAAATGAGCATTTCTGACTCAACTGCTGGGAGCCTTATATGTGCTTACAGTTCTCTTTAGTAATGAAAATGCTGATTTATACATCCTTTGGTCTTGCAAAGTTAACATAGATTTGGATTAGTGAATTGTGTCCTGGTCTGTCCTGGTCTTGCTTGTAAGTTAACAAAATTAGGTAACTTCAAGTACCTCTCCAAACTCCTCCCTTCGTTGCTTTCCCAAAGGTGTTCACAATGGTGTTTCACTGATGCAGCTGAGATGGAATTCACCAGAGAGAACAGATCTGGTTTAGATCCAGGAGGATTTTATAGCACTGGGAGCTATAAAGAGATTTTATTCTTTGTAAAAGCCACAAATCCAGCATAGAAATTATTGAAGCACAATTAATAGAGTTCTGCAATGCATCTTCAAAATGAAATCATTTAATCTTTTTTTTTTTTTTTAAACTCAGATTGTATCCCTGTGAGTTGCCACAGTTTCTAAAATGACAATTGGCTTTACAAACACCCAAATGAAAATACAAAACTGTAAGAGATCTGAATTGTTCATTAATGTATTTGCTCTTTGTGTTCAAAACTTAAAATCATCCTTTCTCTTTGTGAATGAAGTTTACAAGCCAGCACTTTTTTTTAATAGACTTCTAACACTGTTGGAGCAAACCTTACTTCAGACGAGACTCCACTTACAAGCATGTGTCTCACTACTACACATCCACAAAGCCAAATATAAACTTGGTAACACAGTTGAAGAGCTCATTCCTTTGTGAACTTAAAGTAATTTTTAACTTGAGGCAGGTTTTTGCTTTGAGCCTTATAAAGAAAGCAGCAGTTACTCAGTTTCTCATATTTGAATGGGCCATATTAAAATGGAAAAATGTGGATGTACAGTAGAGACTGAACTATAAGAGGATCTGCTGGCTGATCAGGGATTAGCTTCCCAGGGTAATTGTTGGATAGACAAAAAAGGATGGAAATAGTGAATGATTACTCTCAAATGTAGACGCGTTTGAAAAAAGAAAAAAAAAGAGGGAAGTACTTTTTTTTGTTGAAGTTGCTGTTTGCTTCAGTAGCTTTGGTACTTTAAAAGTACTGTCTCATTAAACAAAAAGTATGTTTGATATGTATTTACCTATGCACAAAAAGGTTAGCTTAGAAAAGCCCAAAATCTTAGTTGGAAGAACTGACTTCCTCACTTGGCTTTGTAAGGGTTGTAAATCAATCTCACCTTATTCAGTAGACGACTTTCATTAACTAGTAGACTTCAGATCACATTCCTACCTTGATGTTGCTTAGCTGAGCTCCTTAGAGATGTGGTATTATGGAGAAAATTGTGTAGAAATAGATGATACATTTCTTTAAGAAACTAATTTTTTCCCCAGTTTGTTATATCACATACAGACCATTAGTATCAATAATGAAGCACTTCTGCATTCATTTTTTTTAAAAAAAATCCACTACTCTAAGCATTAACTAATATGTTATGCCTGGATATGTCTACATAGACTATTCTCGTCTCTTGCGGGACTGATCAATATATGCTGAACAACATAATCCGGTCCCTTCTTATTTATGTTGCAGCATCACAATACTATAAGCCAAAGAAGTTGTTCATGTTTTGTCATTTTTAATAATATATCATTTTTAATAACATTCTGTTTTGATTTAGGCATGCTTAATTCCGTTCATTTCTGATCCATTGATCTGTAACCAGGCAGAAATGAAATTCAGTCATGAAAACGAAATAAAATTTTCACTTTAATCAGTCAAGTGCAGCCACCTCTGGGCTGCTCAGCTTACCTACTCTACTACCACATCAGTTTCAGATAAAAAAATTAATTAGTTCAATGCACAAGAATTATTATGAGAGGACAAATACAGTTGTAAAATCCCAAATTTAGAATCCCTGTTTAAGATCAATTTGCTGGTTTTTTTTTTTCTTAAATTATTTCAGTTAACCTACTGAGACAGGGTGGATGGAGTACCTGCGGTAATGTCCAAATACCAGGCCTTTTGTGACCAGTTTTTATGTTAAGAGATCTCAGAATGTTTCCTTGATAAGACTGGGTGGAATTTGTGTCTTATACTGGCTAATAAATACTACTGACACCTTATTAATAAATAGCAAATAGTCTTAGTCAAGACAAGTATTGTTCCTAAGTAGGGATGCTGATTTCTAAAGCACAATTAGGTACCATGAAATAAATGGACAGAAAATTGTACTTGAAGTCAAGCATGGCTGTATGTTTTCTCTCTGATTTGGGAGACTTACTCTTAGCAGGTAAATAGGTGATATTCATTGTTGGCTATTTTCTGTGTGTCTCCTACCATGAAATATTTCCTAGTATAGGTGTTTAGCTAGGACTACCACATCGACCCTAGCACGTACCTTGAAAAATTATTTGGTTGTGACAGGGGGCATAAGCAAAAGATTTCGGTCTACTTAGTTGGTGGCCTCTGAGGTCTTAATGGCCTTCAGCCCCATCAGTCTTGGTATCACTATGTGCTTATTATATTGGTATTTTTTTCTTTTGCAAGGAAGCAGCAATACATTTATTTTGAAAATTAAATTGCAAAATAATCTCTTAGCAAGTCTTAAAATTGCATCAATCTGATGGTTTATTTGCGCTGATCTGATTTTCAGAGTATTTTATTTGTGTTTTGTTGATTAGTAAAAGCTTTATTTCTAGTCACCTTGCCAGTGTTGTTTAGAAATGCGGTTGTGAAAATAGAATTGATTTTTCATTAAGGAGCCTTTATTTTCGGCTACAGATAAGCTAAATTGACCCAGAATATTCTTGAAGCTTATGCAACGGATTTTCTGAATTCCTAAGCTGTCATCTCAGGTACTTCGCTAATGTGGCATTGATCAACCTACATATCCCAAACTGCAGAGAAGCGATAGGAGTACTGGCCACAGGATGCACTACAGGCCAGAAAGATAAATTGTCTGGGTTGTCTTTTTGCAAGTTTAAGGTCACAATTCATTCATCTTGTTACTTTGCTGTATCCCTTTAGTGGCTTCAATTGCAGGATTAAATATTGAATGGTGGCAGATCATTCAATATATGGCTTTTCTACTTTGGCATTAGGAGGCTCTTCATGCTTAAAATGGAACGATGTGCACACAGGATGCCAAAGGTAGTCGTGCCGACGATCTAGTCTGTAAGATTAATCCCACAACAACATTATCAGGCAATTCTTAACACATTGATTTATTCCTGATATGATACTTCTGAAACAAATGGATAAATGCTTGGCATATACTCAGCATCCTAGGAGGGAGGATGTGGAATTGAACCCTATACAGAAAATATCCATATTTAAAATTAACCCATTAAAAGCTTAGTGAGGAAAATTTTAAACTTTTAGACTGAAATTCATGGCCCCTGATGCAAAGCTGGTCCATAAGAAACAAGAACGGGGTAAGAGGGAGGATTCTTCCTCAGAGACCAGATCATAGTCTGCAGATTCACCGCATCCCTTGTTTACAGTAATGGTTGTGCCGTTATACTTTTCAACTAGAGAAACGCTTCGTGTTTCAGTGCCTCTGGCTCCCTGTAGAAAGGCTCCTCTCTGCACCGCTGCAGGGCTCTGCTCCAAAGCCCCCAGGAAGGTGCAAGATCCCTTGCAGACCTTTGCCTTACTGCTCTTCTCTTACGGTTAGCGAGCAAGCGTAGGCTTTGCAAAGCTTTTGTTTTTCTGCACTGGTGAAAGGAGCAAGAGCATTTTGCCTCTAATGATTGTCACCTGTACAAACTGTATAAACACCTTCTGTGGTTTCAATGTTATATACAGAATGTGAAAAGCAGCGCAGCTGTTGAAGTAGGCAGGTGCATTTGCAGGTTTTGTAACTAGCATTATGATTGTAGTACAAACCAGTTAAAGGAAGGAAATGAGTTGCTATTGATTCTTAGCTTTAGTGCTGTTTTAGATAAGGTTTCCAATTGGCATTGTATTTTGTATGTTATGGAGGTTTTTGTTAAATCTTTCTGCAAGTTAAGAGAGAGCCTCTGCATTTCAAAAGCACATGATTAACTTCAGCAAGTGAGAAGTAGCACCAGAGGTGAAAATGTAGTTTTGCTTCATAAAATTGTATCTAATGATTACGTATGTGTTACATATGAGTTGGGACAAAAGTGATATCCAGTCTCAGTCCTGCATCTGACTTGTGGATACTCTGTCATTGGGTGGAATTAAAAGCCTCTGCTTAGGTGCACTTCCTAACAGTGTATTAGTTATACTGCCTGTACAGATGTCTTACCATGATATTCACAAAAGGCTGAGCAATTTTGCAGCATCACTCGTGTAGCCAAGCAGGTGCCCAAGAAGAAGGTGTTGCAGAAGTAATACCCAGGAAGGAACTTGTGCCCTGGGGCTGTAAGGTGACACCTGGACATTCAAATTCATAATAAAGGAATTTCTCCTTTGGATTTGAGTGCTCCAAGCATGTCTATGCTTCTTGCAAAATTAGGAGAGGGAAATGTCCTCTGTGATGCAGTCTTTTGGGATCCCCCAAAACTAACTAGAGATTATTAGGTTACCTATACATACATAGAGATATCTAATACATGTATGTGTTAAACTCCTCTCTTTCCAAAACAATTTGAACCCAGGTATCTCATCTCATGAGGAACATCTAAGACTTCCGGAGTCTCAGTAGTTCTGGCGGTCATCATTTGATTCTGAAACCACTCTTGTGCCATATAAAAGGTATAAGAAGGATCCTCTCATTAGCTTGTTCGTGATTCAGTCTGTGTGTGTCCGTAAGGGAAGTATACCCCTGGTGCACTTTTCAAAACAGAAGTTATTGACTTATTAAAGAGATGAGCTTAGTGAAACTAGCTGACTAGAGATATTAGGACAAAATCATTTCTAAGGTTTATTCTCAACGATTAATTTGGGTTGTGGTCTTAAGTATGAAAGATATGTGCTAGGCCGGCTTCTTAAATTAGTGCTTTTTACCATGTTACACTTATATAAATATTAAGATGTGTGAATTCTGGTTGCCTGCCTGCCAAAATCTCATCTGGATATGGTTACTACGTATATATAGCTACTGTTCATGTGCTAATGTCTGTAAATATTCAGGCTAGCTAACAAGACTGTTGCTTTCTTTGCAGTTTCTTCATGTAAGTGGTTCCTTAAA
The DNA here is from genome assembly GCF_000690835.1 of Fulmarus glacialis. NCBI lineage: Eukaryota > Metazoa > Chordata > Aves > Procellariiformes > Procellariidae > Fulmarus > Fulmarus glacialis. The sequence goes on along the minus strand of NW_009211406.1, from coordinate 30,232 downwards.
CTGACCATCTTAATACATTTGCACTTTAAATATTCCTTGAATTGAATTAATTCCTTGAGTTGAATTGAGAGTTCAAGCATTTTTTCCTAATGCCAGTAAAATGTTTTTGTTGTATACAACACCTTTTACAGTTTGCTTTAAACTGCTAATGTGTTTGTTTATTTCTAGTACCAGTATAATGAAAGCTTACTTGGCAATGGTCTTTACTGGAAAATAGTGTGTATGAAATGCTCTATAGCTGGTCATATGTGTGTTTGAAAAAGTAATTTTTATGTGGATGTGAATAGTTGTCTTAGTTATGAAAAATTGGCATCCTGTTTCCTCTGAATTTGGTGACAAGTGAAGTGATTATATTCAAAGATTTCTTACTAGAATCCCAAATAGTCTTGAGCACAGAATTAAAAAATATATATATTATTAGGACTTTTTTTTTCTTTAGCCAAAATCCTTGCTTGTACCAAAAGAATATTTTAATGCATTTGGCTGTTGTTGACATTATAATACCATCAAAGTCAACATAAAATACAAGCAAAAGATCCTTTTTGGGGATCAAGAGTCTGTTCCAGTATTTGTGCTGTAGATTTATTATTTATGTTATCTACCTATCATTGTGCAAGATTCCTTCCTTTTGATCTCATGGAGAATTACACGTAAGAATCAACTGCAGAATATGTAGTAATTTAAATTCAAAAGAAAAATTTCTCCTTGGTGTTTGAATTTTTTTTTTTTTTAATATCTTGCAATACACTTAGATCCTGCATGAGGACTTTCTTAGGTAGCTATACATGCTCCCTAAGTACATACATCCCTGTAACATAGATTGCAGATAAATTGCTGTGTAAGTGTAATGGCGTAGACACCACAAATTATCAAGAAATTCTCTCTTTTTTTCTTTGGTGAAAAGAGGGGCTTGAAGAAGAAATAGCAACGATGAGAAAAAAAGCATGTTACATTCTTGACTCTACAGGGTGATAAAATCACCAAATTACATGAAAAGTTGGCTGGAATAGTTTTCCTTATTTTAAAAAACCCACATTCACTTAAATGTTGATTTTTCTGGTTACAAAGTGATTTAATCTGTTCTTTTCCTTTGTCTAGATTTTTTTTTTTAGCACCGTAAAATTAATAATGCCATTATCACATAATCACTAGCCTTATTTTTCATTGTTCTACATTTTTGTCTGTTGGATTGGCATAAAATTCAAAGTGCAACTTTGGAAGTGAAAAGCATTGCTGGTCTGGAGATCTGACTTCTGATATATGTAAATGTGAACCAATGCTCCTCTGTTGATAAGCAATGTATGTGACCCATGACAGGCAGCTTGCTGTTCTGGTGGAGCGAAATATTACAGCTAGAGCATGCAGGCTTCTGCTCCACTGGATTTGGAATAGATTAGTAAAGTACTCTCCCAGCTCAAAGGGTTTTAGTTTGGGTTTTTTTTCCCCGTGATGGATTATAGATAAACTCATATGCAAGTTTATTGCAAGATTCCTAGCTTTTTATGAATGGAAAGGTCATTTATAAATGTTCAACATGATTGTATTTTATTATTTTTCCCATAGGACAAAATTGCTGTGTTTTCAGTAAGAGTCTGCAATCAGATTTTACAACCACACAGATTTAATGTTGTACATATTATTTGGGTTTAGATAACTGAAGACTCTGTAGTGAAAAGTATGTTTGATTTCAGCTCATGGAGGTCTCTCTTATTCATACATTGCAATCTTCAAACCAGAACACAGACTTTATCAAGGCCGGAGGTCTTGAATTCTAAGTTACTGTTGCAGGGACAATCTTTGCCTAGCATGTGGTTTTCTATAATGCTAAAAACTTCCAAACAGTTTTCTCTGACATATCTGATACTTCTTTGTCGGAGTGGCCTTGAAGTCCGCAATTTGTGGAGCTCTGTTTGAATGATGGGGTCATATTGATGCTTGGTTTGGTCACTCAATTATACCTCATATTTGTATTTGCTGATCTTAGTTCCTGAATCTTATTCCTTTGGGCATAACACATCTTTTAGTCACTATAACATCTAGTTCGTTATCATCTATTTAAAAGCATTAATACTAACTAGAAGGATCTTTACCCAGGGAAAGTCCAAGACCTGAACGTGTGCAGCCATAAGTTGCATTCATTATTGCAACATAAAATCTCAATTGGTAAATTTGAGAGTTGAAGCAATAAAAACAGCTCTGTGATCTGATAGAGAGATTAAACGTCAGGCACTGAAATCCTTCAAGCATTTGTTCCCTGGCTTAAAGCTCTAAAGGCAACTTGGATTTTATTAGTAAGGCTTGGTAGCAAAGTAATTCCCTGTATTTGCGTTATCACTACATCCAGAACCCCCACACTCAGTCTTGCACCAGGAGAACAGACACCATCTCCAACTGCAAAGCTGTCTATCAGCATTTAAAGGAGTATCACCAAAGTTTAGAAGCAGTTTCCCAAGATCTTGGGAAAAGCGTGGGGAAGGAACAGGTCCTCATCATGGAGTATTTTGCATACAGGAGAGGAAATAATCTTTCCATATTCCAAGCATGCAATCAATGAAAACCCCAACTATACCTGAGAGGGCTTCCAAAAGGTTTGTGTGGAACACGTTCTCCAGCATGCAAATGTATCTATGACTAGTGCCATGTTTTAAATTTCTCAAATAAAGGGGAATGGCTAGATTGCTTACGAAGTCCAAGGTGCAGGACTGTAGTGCCACCTCAAGGCAATATTAAATTCGGAGTAGGAAGGAGAACGTGAAGTGTCTCACTCGCACACATCGATGTGGGAATACCTCGCAGTTCAAACTCACAAGATTTCCTTTTGAGAGGTTTAGGAAAGATGGTTTCTCTTAAACTAAAAGATGTGTTTGTCAGTGGTGCACAGCTGTGTTAAGTACCAACTTCTCTGTAGAGCATTCAGTGGCCCATGAGGCTTTAGATGTGTAGATTCTGCTCAGTGTGTAGGGCTGGACACAGATGTTAGATAGCTCTGTCATATTAGTATTTAAGTGGTGCATAGGTAGGACTCTAACATACCTTACCAGAAGCATCTAATTGGTGTTTTGCCTGTTTATAAATTGCACCATACCAGTGGTTTTAGCCTGCACAGTACCATATTTTCGGATGCTGTTTAACACAATCTATTGGCCAAAGAGAAGCGAGTCTGCTGTTTCACAGTGAGGTTGTTACTTCACAGGGTAGTATGGTGGTTCCTTGATCATTTGTTAGTGTTCTAAGACAAGTTGATTTATTGCCTTGAAAGGAGAGGATTATGTGCCCGTAGTGTATTTAATAGCTTCAGAAACATCAACTTTTTGTGTATGAAATCCAGTAGCCCTTTTCTCTGAGAGGCATCTGAAATTTTTGTGTTGAAGTTCTGTAAATACCAGGGGGTAGACCAGGTTTTTGCAAGTACTTGTGAAACATGATTTTTATGAGACATTCTGAAGCTACATGATTTGGAGACATTGCTTGTGGGGAGTACTGGCAATAAGAATGCAATGAGATCAAGAGGCAACTGTCAGCTGGCAAAGAAAGTAGTCTTATTCAAGAAAGTGTCAAAAGTGACAATATTTGATAGGGACAAAACTAACTGTTTTCCTTCCTTCTATGCTTTTTCCATAGTTTGTTGCCATCTAGCAATAGGCTAGAAACAGTTCATGTTTCCCTTCAAATGCCTGAACTCCACCTTGCACACACAGACGCATGCCCATACTGTTTTTCCTAGTAAGTGCCTTGGGTAGACAGGATATAAAACAGCCTTTTTGAAGAGTCCAGAGAATAACCGTCCATATTGCCCTGAAAATAACATGGTATGCCTCCTAAAAAAGGACAGCTGGCATTCATAAGTAGTTGCATAGTAAAATACGTGTATACATGCATGTATTGTGTGTCGGTTTTAAGATATCTCTGATTGCTCTAGGTTGCAGTTCCTGTCTGCTGTCTTGTTAAAACCCTCAGTTGTCAATATGGGCAAGTATACAGTGACTTATTATATCTCAAATATGTAAGTTTGTTGTTCTCTGTAGTATTTGGTCATGTGTGATACATAGAGCTGAATGTGGGAGCAAATGGGAAATTACATTGCGTGTCATAGCTTAGTTTGCACATTTCTTACTGTGAGATCCCTTCTCCTCCTTTCCTCTCTCTTCGCCTTCCTTCATACGAGTAAAATTTAAATCTGCTGTCTGGGGAGTTTGCTGGGGAAGTGCAGTTTTCCATGGTGTAAATTTACATATGAACCAAACTGGATGTTAATGAAGCTTCAGGCATGTAGTGACCAGGCAAGCTTTGTCTAATGCTGATTTACCACCTTCTGTGTGTTCATCAGTGTGCTCATAAGACAACGTCGAGCACAGCTCCTTCTTAACACTCCCTCTCACTAGATAAGGCCTGTTTTAGCTCTATTTTTACAATACTCTTTTTCTGAAAGTCAAGTTGTAATAAAACCAGCCAAGGCTTTCTCCCCGTAGTTCAGCTGCTCCTAGAATGTACCCCTCAGGACTGTTGAGTCCACTCGACAGCCTGTGGTTTTCAATTATGGGCCACAGACAACTTTAAGGGACCTGGCAAAGGTAACCAAGAAAATTGAGCTTGGCAAGATTAAACTTGCTGTATAGGGATCTTCATCTTTACAGGAAAATTCTTAAGGCCCTGTAAAGAAAAAAAAAAAATTAATAAAGAAGGCTGAAAACTACACATACCTTCTCTGAAAGTGACTTTTATACCACGGTAGTTCAAAAAAAATCATCTGGCCTCTAGCCACCAGAATACACTAACCTTTGACAGGCGGAAGAAAAGAATCTTTGGTAGGTTATTAGAGTTAAATTTATTACATAGTTACATAGTTTATAGGTTTCTTCATCCTGTATGAATTTATGTCAGGCTGTATTCATATTCACTAGACATTAGTTTGTTCTAAAATGAGTAGCACATGTTTGTATGTTTGATGGCTTAAGATGAGACATCGTGTATCTGAAACATGCATTGTCTCCCTTGCTCTTACCCAGTTACGGATTTCTTATTCTTAAAATTATGAATATAACAACTGCTGTTTTACCTCAAAATATTTGTACAACTCTTACGTATGTAGTATCATGGAGTATATCCTTTGGATGCTTCTAAACTAGTGACATGAACAGATTTTACAGATACAGAAAACTAGAAGTGAAAGTAGTGGCATTTGCGTAGTGGAAGTGTTTCTCATCTTCACTGAGAAAGACACTATGCAAAGGTGTTTATATAGTGGCATTAATCAGAATGGATTTCTTACCTCTGTAAGGGCCCATATATACACTTAGACCGGTAGAATTACTCGTATTTGTAAGCATATTGAAACACAAACCTTACTGTAGTAATATTGTATACTATTTTTTTAATATATTTGCTAATCTATATTTCCTATACAGGGAAGGGCCAGAAATCAGATTTGAGCCGTATGGAACTGCTGCTTTCCCCTTTAGCTTCAACTCTGGATGGCAATGGCAATACGCACCCAATCTACTGAGATGGTACTGACCTGTATCAGGAGAGGGGTTACTTGGAATTAATGTCCATTAGTTGTTTTCCCAGTGTCTCTTCCAGCCATTCCCCATGTGAGTTATTCTTACAAAATGCAAGTATATATTTTTGATAGCAAGGCTGCAGGAAGTGCAGCTTGCAGCTAATAGCGGACAGAGTTTTAGTATTTTGCCCTAACACTCTAGAAAATTGTAATATATTCCCAGAAATCAGTAAGGGTAGCCAGAATGCAATTGTCCCACCTACAGAAAGCTCTGCAGTTGTTTATTCCAACAGCTGGCAGCCTGTGGGCCTGAATTGTTATGGCCTCGTCCCTTCCTTTGTCACTTGGGCCTGATCTGCCTTGCTCGGAAAGCCTCCTCGTTTGGTAACAGCCGGTGTTTGTACCTGCTTACTCTCTGGGTCCCACCAGGGTTAGTCACCAAAGATTCTGGCTCACTGTGCTGATGATGATACCATTTGTATTTATGGCTGAATTTAACGGAGGGAGTTACAAATTGAATTTAGATGCCCTCAGAGACACCTGCTTATAACTCCTGAAATATCTGAACAGAAATGGTAATTGAGAGACTATGTAAAGCACCAAGAGAGACATCTGAGAAGTTGTGAAGCATGATCCAACCACCAGACCCCTTCAGAGCAGTTTAAATACAGTACAAAATCACGTTAAAAATGTTTTTCCCAAGCTATGTGAACAAAATCTTTATTAAGTTAAGTGAAATCTGATTTGACATGAAAGAACTCATAAGTCATCTTTTAAGATCTTCTGTTCACTGTCAGGAACAGTAGATGCTTATACATTATATAAAGTAATATCTTTATTTCCCCCCTCCAGTTAATTTTCAGCTATTTTTTCGAACTAATTGGCTTTTTGTGCATTCATTTTATTGTACTTGAAGTTTAATATTTAAACTGCTTAACAGGGTAATTGATTAGTAGAAGGCCAGACCCTGCTACACGTTTTTATCATGTAATTTTATAGACCTATCTGCACATAGTTCATCTTTTTTCCTCGTGAACCCAAACAAATTGCCTATATCTGAAGTACTTGCAGTTCCTTAAAGGCACAGATTTCCACTGGAGATCTATATTCTCATTATGGTTGATGATTCTGGCAATTTTACTTTTATGAGGTGTAGTCCTCTAGTCCATTAGGGCTGAAGACCTGTGAACTAGGGCATACGGTGAAGATTTTTTGTTGCTCTTCTGGAAGTTAAGGTCTCAAAAATCCAGTTTTTGTGTATTTGTCAACTGTGATATAGCTGCTTATTTGCTAAGTTACCCCTTAATGAGCCTTAGGAGACTTGAACTCTGTGTACTGCTGGGTAAGAAACCCTGTATCTACTCCACAGTGAGCCCAGTCTCAGGGACCCAGGGACCCGAGGTGGGTACAAGTCTGAGCATCATCAGGTATTAAGGTGGTGCAATTCCCTCATTAGCACCAGGACACCAAAGGTTGTCTTAGATGGATATAAGCACTGTGATATCTGGTGATCCTTGCTCAGAGAAGCTTCCTCCTACTGGCAGCACTGAGAGCTGCATGTGACCCTGATTCAAAGAGGGAGTGGGGACGTATATAGGGTTGGGCCAAGAGATGATGTTTAGGGTGGAATGGTTTTCCATGGTGCTTTAAGGGAAGTTGTGGGCATGTTGTGTCAACGCAGGGGACGTGCTGCGGGATGGCTGCAGTGTGTTTGGATGTGGGTGGATGGCACTGCAGGGACTTGTGGGAAGCTTTGGGGATGTCATGGGCTTGGGAAGCAAGAGATCAGGCTACTGTGACATGGGGGAAAGATACAGGGGTCATATATGGAGTGGGAACAGTATGTACAGTGGAGTGGCAAAAGTGGGGGTTTTTTTTTTCTTCCTTTAAAATCTTACGTGCTTTTGAAAAATGAGGGCACCTTAGACTTGAGCCAGCATGGTATTCCTCTTTCGTTTTCTAATGCAACTTTCTGACCCCCAGGAACAGCAGGAAAAAATCTTTAGTGTGTGGTTTGTTTGTTTTATTTTGTTTGCGTTTTTGAAGGATGTGAACAAGAAGTCAGGAAAAATGTATTTTAATGTTTTGATTTCAAATTAATTTGATGATTTAATCAGCTAAAATTACTTTTTGAAACTGGGAAGGATTGCTATTTCACAACTTAGAAACATTATTCCTTTCCAAGTATTATCAGGCTGTTAACTCCAGGCATACACTTAGCAAACTGCAGAAAACCTGAGTTTAATTGCAAACCCCATTTTCCTTTACAAGAAAAGAAAGGAAGATATGCTCATCATATTTTTCAGGCAGCAAGTCAATGTGGAAGCATTTATGTAGCTTCCTCCCCACTAAGCCCATTATATCTGTCTTTGGTCATGGGTTTGCTCTGTTAATATGTCACAGACAGAGCAAGCAGGTTACTAATCAGAAGGTTAACAGTGACTTGCTGAAATGGAACTACATAAGCCAGACTTAATGTGAAAAGACAAAGAAAAGCAGGGAAGACATAAAGAAGAGAGAACAGTAACAGCTTTTTCTATGATCTATGCAGTGAGGGTGAGGTTAGCCTGCATGTTCCCTGCTTATTTTGGTCCAATTTGCCCTATTTCAGCATACCTGACACATACCTATTCCAGCATGGGTTATTTTGTTAGGTGTTTGTCTAATATCAAACATTTCCTTAAGCCTGATTTGTGTCTTTGTCACTACAATATTTGTAACAGGTAAGTAAAATAAAGGTAGCAGTGTTTCAGAAAAACCAGTGAAAAGACGGGGCGTCTTTACACTGAGCAATGAAGAGCAGAAATGTCCCAGTTTGTACTGACCCCAGCTGATAGATCTGCATGTTAAAAAGCAATGCTCTGCAGTCTTGCCACTTTGGGTGCAGAAGTCTGTCTGCATTAGCCGGGAGCTTCCCCCAGACTAATAGACCTTGTCAAGAGGTACTGCAGAGTGCTAACACGCTTTGATGTTTTGCAGCTCAGAGGTACTTGCATACTTGCCAGGTCAGGTATTTTAGCATCCATATGTAGACATCCATCCTTAGATGTATAATTTGAAAAATGTTTTTGTAATAAATGGAAGGAAGGCATGTCCCTATTTTACAGAATCAGTAGCAAATACTTGAAAGTCAGTTTTTTGTTAAGCACATTTGTTTTTAAACCTGCTCTGGTTTCAGAAAACAGAGTAATCAAGAAATTAAAGAATCGTGATGCGAGTTGCAGATTCTTATTATCTTTTCATTACCATAGTTACTTGCATCTTGGATATATGATAATTACTGTTAACGTCCCACTGATTTTACCAAGAAATGAGATTTGTTTTCCATATAGAAATTTAATAAAAGCTAGCATATAAATATTACAAGAGAATGAAAAACACCCTTACCCTTTTTATCAAGTGATATAACATTTTGGTATTAGCACCCATGTAGCTAGTGTATATTTTTCCAGTCATTAAAATCATTACTAGTGAGTAATGCGTTGTGAAAAAGCATTGTAAAACAATCTGTAGCCTTTCAACTCATTTCTTTCATGTCATTTCATTCAATTTAAACCTGTTTGACATTGTCCAAGTTAACAAGTTATTCTCTTCTGTTCAGCACCTACTGGTGGCAACCCGTAAATCAACGTCTTGTCCAGAAGCATGAAAGACCTCATTAAATCTATTTTTGTGTGAGTTAACAGATCTCCAAATTAACCTTTCTTTAAAAATACAATAAAATAAGGTAGTAAAGGTCAGCCTTTTTGTACAACAAAGTTTGCTGACCACAGAGATTTTCAAGCCTGATGGCACATTTGACTGCACGGTTGTCTCATCAAGTTGGCAGTGATCTGTTTGATGCCAGTGGGGAATGCTAAGACTCTAACTGTCTGAAATGTGTTAACATGTAGATATTTTTTTTTTTTTTTTAAAAGCAGGAAGTGAGAAGTGGAAGAGAAGATGTCTTTACATTCACTTTTTTCCAACAGCAGTAAATTATTGATGTGAAACGACTTTTGCTAATAATTTGGGGGGAGAAGTGCTCATCTCTCCATTCACTTGCCACCTCTTTGAATGGCAATACAATCTTGCACTTTATGTTTGGTTTAGAATTGTTAGAATTCTCTTTATTTCACTAATAGGTAAATACAAATAAATATATTTTGACACAATAGTTGCAGAAAGACTATGTAAGAAAGCCATGTCTTACTTGAACATGGACTGTTAACAGTTTAAGGCAATTAATTAGACCTCTGAAGGCAAAAATTAAGCCCATATATGCTGGTAGTCATAACGATATTCAGGTATGTCTGAAGGTGGAGGGAAAATTTATTTTAAGCACATTACTTTTTCAGTATAGAGTATAGAAGCTAATGTACTTTCAACAGAAATCACAAATATAATTCATCTACATTATACATAAAAGACAAATGACAAACATTTCCAAAATTTGCAAATGGGAATATCTGTAAATAAAAACACTTTAGTAACATCAAATAAAGGCAGAAGAAAAAGATAATAAAGCATTAAGAAGAAAAATGAAAATGCTAAGAGTACAAATAACATTTTAGTAACAACATTATTACAGCAACATCTATACTTTTGAGTTTGAGTGTGTCTTCTAGAGAACTAAAATCTGATTATAAAATATGTCAAGTAACGGACAGTGCAGAGTGCAGATATGTGCAGCAAGGTGCAAGACAATTTATATATTACATTGGTTAAAATTACTGCTACACTGAATCAGATTCATTTTTTCTTGTCATTTTTATTTCTGTTCACACAATTTAAAGAGCAAATAATATGCTTCCATTGAAAGACTGCATTGTATGGTAAAGGTGGGTTCATCCCCTTTTTGTCACTAGCTAATAGAACATGTTAGCATTAGTTAAAGTATTTGGGGGTTGGTTCTGAAAACCTGTTTAATGTTGAACTTGATCGAGCATCTGTGACATAAAATCACACCAGGGGACAATGTGACTCATTAAGAACCTACCTATAATATCTAAGTGGAAAAAAATTGTGTTATCATAGGGACTTCAATGGAGAGATTATGTTCTGTATGTCTTACTCTGTCAGTGCTAAAATGACTCTGACATTTAAAAAATCATAGATAACTAAAATATTGGTGCAATAAATTCTTTATTAAACATCATATTGATGTCTAAAAAAGAAGAAAAAAAAATCACAGTTAATGTTGGCTTAGGTGAGTGAATAGATTAATTTATGACTTTGTTAAATAGAGGAAAATGAAAACCAGGAAATATTCTCTGTGTGAAAAACTGTAATGTAAGATCTCTCTCAGTAAATTAAAAACCCATTTTACAAACTCAAAAAAATATTCAAATCCAAAACCTGAAATGATTCTTTCAGGTTTGTGCTGAAAACTGCCTTAGATAGGAGACAAAAAGCCTTGTTAAATAAATCAGTTTGAGAGGATGCGTATTGAAAAACAACTGGAGGAGAGCATAATTTGATGATAATTAATATGTATCAGCTAAGAAATTCAGAAAACTGAAGGGGCAGGAGGACAAATTAGGGATAAATCCATGCCCAGTAAGTTTGGTGGGTTTTTTTTTTCTCCTTCCTTTAATGGGGCAGATGTTGGATGGCTTATTGTGGCCATTAAGATGAAAAGGAATGAAAGGAATCCTAACAATGTTAACCGAATCTAAGGTAAAAATAGAAGAATTCTCCAGAATAACGCAGAAAATGCTGAAGTATTCAATAAATATTTATCTTCTGTACTCGGATGGAGGAAGAGGAGGCAAAGAGGACAGTTAGATCATACGGTAAAATATTTACTTTTTCTATGGAAATATTAAATTGTAGCTATTAATACTGGATGTTTTCAAGCGCTATAGCCAGATAACTTCATTCAGGAGTGCAAAAATATGTAGTGAAACAACAGGTAGACATAAAGCAGATGAGTTAAGACTGCAAACACTGATGCCAATTTATGGTAAAGTTCCATTAAGAACCTTAAAAGAGCCAGCTGAAGAGCTCTTGCAGTTGTTAATGTTGACTTCTATGAAGTTGTCTAACACTGGGAAAAAAGTAAGACAGTGCTGTTCCCTATGCTTTATAAGTACTGACCATGTATAATTTTACAAGGCTGACTGTTTTTCTGGCAAAATAACTGACTGTATGATGCAGGAATCATTCACGTGAATTTTACCGTTAACATTTAACATTCAGTGGCATTTTAGCATCAAGAGTAATTAACCACTGAAGCCACCTCTATGGTTTATGGAAGATTTTCAATTGCCAGAGGCTTTAATCATGATCTTTTATCCAAAAATCAAGTTAAACCAGAAATGTCACTAATGGTGGTTCTGTGGCCAGTGTTCTGCATGCTTGCAGTGATATCTTCGAGTCTGACTTCCATTTGTAGTGTGCCAGATATGCAAGACCATAAACCTTGGCAGATTTATGCCATGTTACAATTGCATTCTTTATTTAAAAATCTTTGTGAAGGAAAATACTAGGAAACTTCTATAATGTCTATTTTATTTCCAGCAGCTGTCTGTAGGCTGTTCTTTTAGAGGCATAGTGAGAATAATTGATAGAAAGCCTTTTGGATGGTAAGGAATGTGATACTTCAGACCATCTGCAAAATGGTGGCCTTACAGTAAAAATTAAATGAATAAAAGAAGGACTAGATACTCACTGTATTAATCTTTTTTTCTCTGTCTATGATCTTTTTTCTTTTTCCTGTAATAGAGCTCTAACCTTTAAATGTTCTCTGAGTCGAACAATTTTTCATGATCCAGCTGTCTCAGGATTGTTTTAGTTCAGTTTAATATTTCTTTTGATTCACTGTTGAGTGTTTTTTTAGCTATTTATGGGATTTAACTCCCGTGCCAGACTGGGGTTAATAAATCATTATTTGAATAATTATAAAATTAATCCAGTTGAATAAATGAATATGACCTCATTAGGAAAAACTCTTAAGGTCACTGGCTTTTTCCAACAAATAGCTGTTCAATGTTACTTTTCCATACCTCTTCTTCCAATAAAATATAAACATACCAAATCTCCGCTTTAAAAGATTAAAAAATAAAAAGGTGAATTGAAGCATATTAATGTTTTCTTGATCTATTGGTATAATAATTTTCCCCCTACATTTTTATAATGGAAAATACAGTTTATTTTTAAGGATGAGACTTCATCTGATAGGGAAGCCAATCCAATATCCATTTGCATCAGAAGGGGATGGTCCCATCCCACTTGACTCCAGCCAGATGCCGTGGCCATTTCTTTTGCAGACTTAGCACTTAATTACACAGACACAGAGCATGTCAGTTCACTGGATGATCCAGGGGTGGTGGCCGATGCTAGTGTACACTATGCTGGTACTGCCTTGATCCTGAGTCTTGCTATGTGGTGGCTGTTATTCCGTTGTATTGGAGCAGGCTTTCATCCAATTTCTTAACGATCTAGTTGAGGCCATTGAGCCAGCAGAGTAGTATTCTCTGCTCCTCTCCCCAACCCCTCTACCCCCAATGTCTTTGGATAGTTTCCTGAAGATTTAGTACCTTGAACTTGCTCCTTGGAGAGTCAGATGAACAGCACAGTTGATAGAACACAGGAGGCAGGGCTCTGAGGAAGATGGACATAACTGCAGCAGCACTAAAGATTTTAATGTCAACTTTGATGGAACTGTATCCTAACTCTGAAAAAAATTACCTTACGTCACCAGCCAGCTGAACCAACTCACCCTGCAGCTGCACAGGCTGTTCTAACAAAAGGGGGAGGAGGCAGGCAGGCAGGAATCCATGGCTTCAAAGGGTAGAGAGTGGGACCTCCCCTTTTGGCAGCCTTAGACTGGCATAGCTGTAATATGAAACTGCTTAAGGTTTAGTGAAGAATCTGGAATATGTCTGATTCAGTTTTCCATCATCTAATTTGTGCTCATGTGTACCTTCTCATCACTCATTGCAATTCGTATTTACATTACAAAATTATTTGTGAGGCAGAGAAAGGAAGAAATTAATTCAAAACCAAAATTAAAAAGTGCAAATAGGACTTTCCATAAATAATTAACCTGTCAAAATATCTACTTCAAAAATAAATGTAAATTTATTTTGGATCCTGATAGTGTCCCCAAGACCCCTGTACTCCTCCTTGTAGTACGCATAGCTTGTACTGTTGTACCTTCTTATTTGACCTCCCTTTCCTAAGAAGGCAGAAGGCATAACAGGAATTCACTGTCTGTTCACTTACTTGTTCCACCTCTATTTTCGTAGACTTCAGAAACTGGATGTCAGGTTGGAGAGAAGAGGTAGGTCTTACCATTTTGATCTGGTGTTTGGATCAGGCAGGTAAGGGCCATTAAAAAGGAGGGAGCAGGGCAGTTGTGTCTGACCTAAGTTATTCCTGCTCCAGTGTGTCACGCGCCACTTTCCTTTACTGATTCTCTTTTGTGTCTGTTTAACCATCGTTCAGATATTTCAGAACACCACCACTGTTTCCACAAGCTTTCTTAGCATTGCTGATGTCCATGTAGGCTCCCAGCAGAGTGGGCTTGCTGTCAAACTATCCAGACGTCCCCGTATGTGTAAGCAATGCATTGGACTTCACAAGTTTTGTTCACTGAAATGCACAGGAGTTGATCTGCTTCGGGTAAATCTGATGGTGTCAGGACAGATCCAAGGAAAAGCAGCTCATTCTGTTAGCTTGTTTATTCTGGGTGCGGCTATAATTTTCAAGCCATAGAAAGTGATTGACTTCAGCCTACTCTAGCTCACTAGCTTTGTCTGATATAACGTAGCTTTCTGAACAGGTTATCCAGAAAAGAATCTTTTATAAGGGAGGGTGAAGAACATAGACGTGTTGGAAGCTATGGTTTTAACTTCCTATTAAGGAAGTTTTTAATACTTCACTTTTAATACTTAAATTTGTAGCTTCCAGATTACCACCTCCTTGTCCTTCGGCAGATACTGGAACACTCATTTTAGAGGTGAGGTAATTGTAGGTTAGTCATCCCATATACATTGATAAATTATGAGTCAATTCTGCATCATCTGAAAGCAGCCATGGGATTTGGAGATGATAAAAGTTGCTTTGTTTCCTTCATTGTCACAAGTTTGAGTAAGGAGTGAGTACGTATTGGTAACTGTACTTTTCAGGTATCTGGAATTGCAGGTCCAGGTTTAGAAATTATGGTCAATATTATGTTAGAATAAGAATGTTACTTTATAACTGAGAACAAATAGTGTATCAAATTAAAAATAAACTTGTTCTTTTGTAAGCTCTGTTCAAACAATTTTACTGGTGGGTTTGTGGAGTTTGCTGGGATGTGCACCAAGTCCTGTACTTAAAAGATAATAGCCACTTACTCTCCAGAGTCCTACTAAAGAAATAATGTTAAAAATTAATTCTTCTCTGCTACTTTTGTCAAGCCACAACAATTACCTATATTTCACCTGAAAGCATCCTTGCCTTTTCCCTAAGTTTTGACACCATGACAGGTTTTGTAGTTGGAAAACTGAATATTCTAGCTCTGTGTTCTTGAGAATTAAATGCTTCTATTTATCCGAAGTCTGAAATTCAAAATTAATAAATACAACATCAGTAACTTCAAAATCAGTAATACAGAATATGATTCAGCTAGTGATGAATTTTTGTCTCCAGTCTATAATAAGTAACAAATCCACGAATAAAGACCATGAATTGCTGCAAATATAACCCTTCCTCTTATGATTTCAAAATTAAATATTATTGCTTTATACATTTCATTTTCTGCAAAAGTGTTAAAGTGATGTATAGTCATTACTTGTACAACTGTTAATATCATTGGTGTAAGGACTTCACACTGGTAAGACCCTGCCAGTTGGTCCAGGCACCATACAAAGGCTTGGGGTGAGCTTGGATCCTCCTTAAATTGTCATGGAGCATTTAGAAGGGAATAGAGAAATCCGAGCTCACCCTCTGAACTCGGCAGCCAACTGCTGTAGCATGTCCAACATAACTATATCGTCTTGCTGTTTTCTCTGGATCCTATATTCACCTACCCCTGTCTGAGGCCTGAGCCACTGTATCTACAAAAGTGTTTCTGCCCTTGCTGTGAGGTTATGCAGCCTTACTACGCACATCTTTTCGTGTGGGAGGACTTTTCTGCTAGTACTGAACTGCTTCAAGTAGATTTCCCATAGCAGAACAGAAAAGAAAAAGATTATGTAATTCAGTGGGCAAAGGAATTGCAGCAGTCTCTTGAAGCAAGCAGAGTTCCCTTTATACTTGGTTATATATGGGTACTCCTGGACTCTGGAAATAAATATATGTATCTCTGTGTATATATATATATTTAAGTGTCTATTTGTAGTTAAATGCGACTTAAAGACAGTAGTAGTGTTTGCAGTTATACACATTTGGCTATGAGCTTTCTCAGTGCCATGAGGTAAGAATTCTTCTCAAACACTGAGAAGCAGTGTATGTGCTTGTAAACCAGTAGCGCTGAGTTAATTTACGCTGCGTTTCACTTAGCTGTTTATATCAGTTAATCGTACTTTGTCATTAGTTCTCTATATATGTCACTCTATATGCTCTTTCCCCCCCCGCTTCCCATATTATTCACAGGAAATGTAGGTTTACCCATCAAGAAGTGCATTGTTACTCTTATATATATTATTAGAGAGAGAGAGAGAGAAATAAAATGAACATTCAGATTGTTACAGCCAATATGCTTCATTGAAATTACCACTTTTCACTGGCAACTTAGCAAAGCACGAGGAAAGAGGTATAGGTGAATCTAGGATGTTTTGTAAGTTTATCTGTATGTAGCCTACTGGTTCACAACTAGATTTATCTTGCTTTATTTTGCAGCTCTAGATACAAATACAGTAGGATTGTTAATGCACCATATCTTTTAAAAAAACAAAACTTCCAAATCAGTTTTCATTTCTAGGATCACTTGAGCATCACAAGAATGTGTGTAAAAGAAAGTATGTAGGTAAACATAAAAATATTGATAGCAATATGACTGAACTCTCTTCTTTTTTTTTTTTTTTCCCCTTTTACATGAGTGGGATGGTATTTTGTTTGGCAAGGTACTTTAAGAACAAATCGTAATTTGGGGATGAGAAACGGTGATTCAGCTAGGAGGCCTTTCCTCCTATAGCTAGAAAACACAGAGAACTGAGAATGTGCAATTGCATAAAACCAGGGTTGGAAGGTATCCCTGGAGCTCATCAGGTCCAACCTTCTGTTGAAAGCAGGGCCTTAGGTGATCCAGGGCTGTGTCTCAAGCCAAGATTGAAATAATTTCCACCAAGGGAGATCCCACCTCTTATCTGGGCAACTTATTCCAATTTTTAATTGTTCTTATAGTGACGTTTTCTTTTAATACGCAGGCAGAATATCCCTTGAAGCAGCTTGGGCCCATTACCTCTTGTCCTGTCATTGCGCACCCTTGTGAAGAGACTACCTCCATCTTCTTTATAACCACTTCTTAGGCATTGGGAGACTGCTTAGCTCCCTCTGAGCCTTCTCTTCCCTTAGGCTGCATGAATTCCGTCTGCCAGACTTTCTTCATGTGGCAATATTTAAATCATCCTGGTGGCTCTCCACCAGACTCTCTCCAGTTGTTCAATGTCCCTCGTGAGCTGGAGGGATCAAATTCTTGATGTTTTTCTACAGTAATCGTCTTGGAAACATTTTAAGAGGGCAATGTATATGACACTGTAAACCCATCAGTTTAGTGCTACACTGTGCATGTTATCATATACATTGTTTAAATCTGTGGCTTATGTAGTCTTTGCATATGTCCTAAATAGGCTATGAGATTATATTTATTTTATATAAAGACATCTACATTTTGGTGCAATGAGGTAACGCATTTTAATTATGTATGTCCGTGCTTCTTCTTTTGTACTTTATATGCTGTGGGTACTAGGGTTTGGAAGGGTGGGAGGGAAAGATTTTTCTTTTTTTAAAAACAGAAAAAGAGAAAAACTATTCATTTGCTCTCTTATGTTTCCCACAATGCAAACCTGCTATCGCACCAACTAGTGCTGAACAGTGAGGGGTGGTTTTAAATAAGCAACTACATACTTCAACATACTTTGAAGCACGAACATGGCATCAGTAGGGTTGTGTACTGGAGTTGGACTGCAATCCCAGAAGTAATAAAAAAGATTTTTTTCAAGGAAATCCAACAAACAAAATTGTGCTATCATCTTAAGACAATGACTGACGGCATTTGTATTACTTACATATCCTAAACTCCAATGTTCCCTGACTCACATTAACCTCTTTCACAAGGATCACAAATCTTCAGAGAATCTCCTATATCTTTGTAATTTACTCTCTGTCAAACATAGAAAACAAATCTCAGTAATACTTTCCGTTAGGGGAGAAAAGGAACTTGGAAAGGAAATCTCTGTCATGGCTGGCCCTGCAGTTTGACTGTCCAGATCAGACAGATGTGAAAATCCTTGTTTCAACACCCGTAACCATGATTAGACTGATTATTGGTTAAATATATTAGCTCAGAGAGTCTGTTATGGTTTTGTTGTGAGTTGATTTTTTTTTTGGGGGGGTGGGGGGGGCGGCGGGGAGGAATGGCACAAGATTATTGACAGAGACTTTTTAAACTTACATTAAATAAGCCAGGGTAAGATTAAGCATGTCAAAATTTGATATTTTTGTCTATACAGCTACTGGTTTAGTTTTAGCTCCCTTTTAAAAATAAAATAAGCAGAAATCCTAGGCAGCAAAATATTTGGGAAAGTTTTAACTCTCTTAAGTACTTCCTTAACTGTTGCTCTTATTTCTTTCTTGTTACTGTGCCAGGCTCCACTCTGTCAATTGTAGCTTATCCTACTTCATTTATAGTTCTAGATCTCCCCTGTATCTTCCCCGTATTTCCTGGTTTTACACAGATCTTTGCTTCTGAGTAGTTAATTTTTAACTTCCCATGTACTTATATGATGTTAGAAATATTTCTGTATGGTGACTAATGGTGCAGGTAGACACATTTTATCTATGTCCTCCTTGCTTATGAGCTTATTTTTGTCCTTTTTGCTACACAAGAACGTGTCTATCTTTGCCTTACAATGTAATTATTTTAAACATATGTTCATCCATAGTTTTGAATCTCACAATGTTGGCATTACAGAGTAGAATTTGACAGCTGGGTAAGTCCTATTTAAGAGCATATTTTGCCAGGAACTACTTCCTGCAAAGAAAAACAGATAATATGTAAGATTTAAACCAAAAAACTGGAAGAGAACAACTCTTCAGCACCAAATTTCCTAAACTTCCTTTCCAAAACATAATCAAAACTAGGAAAAGTCATTTGGGATTACACCCATAGCTTCATTCCAGACTGCTGCTCTTTTTTGCAATTTGTCTGTATTAGGAGAAAATCTTGCACCCATGTGTTTAGATTAAAGACTAGTTTTGGTAGCGGAGGAAGATGTAGTCTTTCACCACTGAGGAGATAGGTTAAATGCCTCCTTCAGGGAGTATGACCTGTGTAAAATCCAGCGTTTAATCGCAGTCCTACTTATACCACTTAGTTACAGTATCACCAGACCAATTATAACAACATCCAGGCTTATCAGAAGTCTGGGCAGAACAAAGTCCAGAGCTATTCACTTACACTAGAAGTTGCAGTAGCTCAAATTTGAGAGCTCTGAAAACAACTGCATTGCTGCTGCTATTATTGTAGCTGGACTGGGACAAATGTATTTTTAGTCTCTGATGCTGTCAATCTGGCATCTTTCACAAGTAGT
The DNA here is from genome assembly GCF_000690835.1 of Fulmarus glacialis. NCBI lineage: Eukaryota > Metazoa > Chordata > Aves > Procellariiformes > Procellariidae > Fulmarus > Fulmarus glacialis. Next base: position 11,011 of record NW_009211406.1, on the reverse strand, counting down.
GATTTTATTTTATAAAAATTTGATCTGTCTGCCGTATCTTACAGGGTGGTTATGTAGAAAATGATGCATTTAAAAAAAAAATAATTGTTGTTAGAAGAGAATTAGGGGAAAGACTCCTAAAAAGTTAACTCTGGGAGGACAGACTTTTGAAAGCCATTCCACCAGTGCACAGTGCCAAATTCTTGTATTGAAAAGTTTTGGCTGAAATACTGGGACATATAGATAATATGGTCCCAGAAAACTTGCCAAGGAAACTGCAGTCAGAAATGTAGGAAACTGTCCAAGATTAGGCCTCAAACATGCTGCATTCATTACCAGCAGCTGTGCATATAAGAAGCATTTCTTTATACCACACAACCAAAACCACTGTGGCCTGTCACTGTCATTTTTATAGCAATTTGCTGACTTTTTAAGAAACAGGAAAACATTTAGCTAAAACAGAAGTTGAAATGACTGACAGAAGATAATTTAAGGGAATTTTAATGGCTACTGAGTGTGTACCGTAGAACTATGCTGAAGTGCACATATATTTAAGATTTTACTTTATATAATAAAACTCACTAAGAAAATAAAAAAAATTGTGTTGATGATAGTTTAATGTTTACTGTATATCACAGATGCATACCTTAAAAGATTCCTTAAAAAGCCAGAAAGGGGAAAGTGGTAAGATAGTATTATTATTATTTTGAGCATTAGGATTTTAAGTTATTGACATTTTCTTTTAAGATAAATTCAAATATGCCTCCATGAGGGGGAGTTACACATGCATCACTAAGTGCTTCAGATTTTCAGACACTGTTTGGTATGATAGATTTTCTCTTGGATGTTTTTGTTTCCTTTTAAAATACTCTGTTACTACTAGTACTGCCTTGTTCCTCTGTAGCGGGGCACGTTTTTAACTTGTTTAATTAGCATGCAAAAATTTGCAGTGAAGAAAGTCCAACTTTATCAATTTCTGAATGCTTCAGGAAAAAAGAAAACTATCATAATAGTAAAAATATCTTTGTTAATTGGAGGATCTTCCAGAATGAAACATAAATCGTAAGATTGAGAAAACCTGGAGCAAAATTCTCTCTCTCAAGCAGTTTTTCCTTTGCCCATCTTTTTTTTTTTTTCTGTCTGTGAAACTGCGTCTGCCTCAGGGTAGTTCAGGAAATCTATCAGTGTCTGGTTTGTTTACTTTGGTGCAGGAGAGTTTTAAATAGCCATGTGACCCTTGTGCTGGACGTTAGCACGAGTGTTATCAAAAAGGCAAAGAATACTGATGGACTTAAGCTGATAAATTCTTGTGCCAGGCTTTAGAGTATAATAGTTTTAGATGAGGTATTGAAATCATGTAGTTACATGCCTAAGCACTCTCCATCTAGCTAGGCTCCTCTGTAACGTGGATAGTGACATATCCCTTTCCTTTATATAGAGAACTGAGAACCGCAACCAGTTGAATTCTCTGAGGAATAAGTCCATCGCACATTTGCCCAACAATCACAGTAGGACCCACTGTGCCCTTGCGTAGCCCTTGGAATACTTTTCTCAGTGTCTGTGGTCCAGCTGCAGGAAGCACTGGCTCCTGAGAAACTTCAGAAGAACTTCTGGGAGGCCACATAAGTAGAAAAAAGGATTTCAAACACCTGCAATCTAGCATGCTGGTATACCACATTTGAGGGCTTGTCTCAAAATGAATGCCGGTATCAGTACTCTGCTCTTCAGGACAGAGCTCTACCGGAGACTTTCTGTCTCCACACTGCAAAGTTACCACAAAGGTAGGTGGACAAGATGAGAAAGGACAATTCAAGGTGGGGAGGAGAGAAGGGGAGAGGGAGGGACCAACTGATGGCAGCAATTCCTGAAGTTCATCTTTCAACAGTCACTGTCTTTGCCTAGATAGATGACTGAGTTGTGTATGCGTAGATCATCTTCATTGTAGAAAAAAGCATTTGGGTCTCTGGATGGTGGATACAGAGATGTGAGAATAACGTGTTTACCAAAAGTGGATTGAGACATTAAATGTGGAATAGAGATCTTTCTTGTAATAAAATTAATAGTTTTTGCATACATTTTCCATGCAGTTGTAAGAACAAGCTGTTTTCCATACTTTTCTACTATTTTGAGCCCACTTCAACCAAGTACTGAGCAAATGCACCGAGATGAGTATTTCAACTCTAATGAAGCACAAGCATCCCCAGCAAATGGGAAGGAGGGAAGAGTAATCCCAAAGTATGGGAACTTCCAGATTCTTGAGAAAGGGCTGTCGGTGCTTCTTGCAGTATAATAGATGGCAGGGGAAGCCAAGGCAAGTTGTGTGCATGTGGGGAAATACTTCAGGAAACACTGCTGTAGAAAGCAGAGTGAAATCTTTGAGACACTGGTAATGCTATATCTGCCTTTTACCAATATTATTTGATTATCTTCAGGACATTTGCAATAAAAGCTGCATTTTTACTGAATGCTTTTCTTATCTTTGAATCCTTCTCCAGCGGGCTCAGCTCTGACCATCATAGATTTTTTGGCCTGATCCAGTCATACTGGCATTTTCAACGCTAAATATGGCTCCACTCTTCCATGTACGTTTTCATTTAGGCTTTCACTTTGCATGCTTTGCTCTTAAAGTGTAAGCATATGGTGGGTGGGAAGAAGCTGGGGGGGGGCGGGAACCTTTTCCTGTGACTTGCGCTGATTCATCAGCAGTCTAAAAACTCTTGTGTCATGTCATCGGCTTTTGTATGCCCTCTGTATATACATAGTATATTTAGTTTCTTTATTTTTCTTGAGAAATACCTTCTATGCTGAATATTCTACCACTTGCTCACATTTTAAGGGCTCTTATATGAGAGAATTCAGCTGGCCTTTGAGTTCCTTCTCTTGGCAGATAACACCAGAGCTTTCAAATCTGGCAGTGCTTGTGGGAAGGTCTTTAGTGAAATGCATGGTTAGTGAAATCATTTAGATGATGGAATTAGGAAATGATAGTGATAAAGTTGGCTGCTGTGAAAATAGCAACTGAATAACAGAGCCGAACTCCATGATTTCTGAAGCTGGTTAACACACGTGGATCCATGGCGGTCTGACATCTATGCAGTGGCAGACAAATGGACTACGGGGAAGGGGTGGTGGGAAGAAAGACTTTAGGGACTATTACATGTGATAACTTCTATGTAATATACTGCGTTCTGGAAACTTGTGCTTGAAGTAAGTTGAGCCCAAGTGGTTGTTGTAAAACCTGCAGTACAGACTCATGGCTCTGTGTGTGAGCTCACTAAAATGTAGTGAGCACATAAAAAAATCCTGAAGTATGGATAAAATGAAGGAAGAAATATTTTCTTCTCCTTCCTCCCCTCTTAAGTAAATGGTAACTTTAAATTCTTGATAGTGTCTACACACTGTTCCTAAATATGCCACATCTGCTGGTATCGAGTAAAATTATTTCACTAGCAGTTCGGCATGTTGGCAAATATTGTGTGTTGGGTTGAATGTGGAAAATGATCACCTGCTCTCCAGGAGAATTAATATCCAATAAATCACTTCAAGGTGTGCCATAAATGCAATTCTAGTTGCACTATAGCACTTAGTCTTGTGCCTAACAACCCACCTATCACCAGGCATTCATCATCTGCCTGAACGTGTACCACGGGAAAGTTTGTTCATGTACGCAGTTCCGAGTGCACATAAAGTATATATAAACCCTGTTCTTATGGTTTATGAAAATCTCTTCTTTTTTTTTCCTGGAAAAGGTGATAAGGTGTCTACTTAACAGCAGCCTGCAATGCATTTTTTTTTATATAAACGAAGTTAATATTTTGGAAAGCATTTATTTTATTTTAAATGTATAATTTTTATAGCTATTTTGTATATAGACCACTTGCAGGGATATGGCTCACACCAGGTGTCAGAGTAGTGTGAAATAATTTTTATGCCACCGTTCCAAGGCAATAAATGTCATATAAGCATACACAAGTGCAGATATAGTACTTTTAGATGAACATTCTCAAACTGAATGTTAGAAATCTGTTTGACAGACTTACCCAAAGGATGACACTTTTTCGGATCTTGCCAAAGCAGCAACTGTGTAAAAAGAAAATTTGCTCTGGTGTTTTGTTTTTTTTTTTCCCAAGGAGTTATGATGTAAAGGGAGGGAAGAGAAGCTGTAATTAGGAGAAAATAAATGGTTTCTTTCTACTGAGGAAAAAAAATTCTGACCAAAATGATACAGTAAGTTTTCAGTCATCTACCCTATAATAAAAAGACAAAATAGAAGATGAAGGACAGCAGCAGCTGAACCCACAGTCGCGGCCACATAGTTTCTGTCATGATCAGTATAATGCTTATTCCAAGAAATATGTGAAATATTTTTTGTGGGAATCACACGGATATTGATTTTTTTTTTGTGCTTCTGTTTTTAAGATATCTTTTTAAAGATGTCATTTCAAAGAAGTACCTTGAACTTTTTTTTTTTTTTTGAGATGATCAGAATACAAGTTAAACTTTTCTAGAGGTATGAGATTCCCGCTTCATCATTAAGAAGACTAGAGTGGTTTTTCGTAGAGCTTGTTCTCTTATACCTATAGGATTGCTCTGCTGGTGATCTTTACCAATTCTAAGAGATTCACAATAGGGTAGTTTTTTCATTAAAGCCAATTCTCTCTGTCAGACCTCTCTAGAAAACTATTTTACTCTAAACAGATTGTTTCAAACAGCCATACCTTGTTTGTTATGAGATGTCCTGTATGTCATGAGTTTACATACCAAATTGACCTCTTTTTCTTTCCAGTTACTTTTTTATGTCACTTTCATTTGCATTAAATATCTTCTGCTTTTTCTTTCTGACAAAAGTGTAAATTTTTAATTAAAAAAAAAAAACAAACCAGTAATCCAGAGGGATTTAGAGCTGTGGACCCAACTATTAAATGTAAATCAAAACTTAGTCAGTTGGAAGCTGCTTATTATGAAGATTAGACATTCAGTCTCCAGTTTGGAGCATTAGCTGTGCAAGCAACTGCTTCTCTGCTTTCTTTTCCAGATGAAAGCCAGTGGGTAGCAGCTGCTTATAGAGGTTACGGAAAAAATGGGAAAGCAATATGAAAAATTAAGGGGGGAAGGTGCGACAACTGTGCAATTTCAGGATCTTTAATAATTTTCTCTTTAGGATCCTGAAGCATGATGATGTGCTGAAGCGAGTCTTGCAAGATACAAACGGGATTCAAATTCATAGCGAGTTCAGTTTAAAGAGAGATATAAGGCTCAGATTATTGTTGGATTTTTCTTTCTTCAGTGAAGTGTTTAAACTTTTTCCTAAAATACTATTGCCTTTTCCTCTTAAAATGACCTGGAAACATCAGAGTATTATTTTTCATTGCTTCATCTTACCACTGTTATTCATATAGCAGTGCTTCTGAAACAAATAGGATTAACTTTTTTGGGGGGGGACAGGGTAACTATTTCTTTCAAAGGGCTCATTGATGCATCAGCAAATCCCCCAGAAATTTCATGAAAATGTCTTCCTCCTCATTACTTAGCTGTACTATAAGATAAGGAAAGCATGTATGCTTTGTGTTTTCCAAGAACTGTGTTAATCCTTCAAAGCATATGTGCCCTTTTTCTCTGTAGTCTGCTGGCTGACTGGTACTGCCTGCATTAGAACACAGGAATGTACTGGTAAAAAAGTAACTAAAACTACAGAAGTACTATGAAAAGCATCATGATCAATATTTATGTCTTCAATAAGTCAGATTTTGGAGACCAGGATATTCAATTTGTATAATAACTGTAAATTTGTATTTTCCTAAACCTTTATTTATGACAGAAATTAGTGTAAAGTAGGATGATTCTAAGCAGGACATTGTACTGTTAAACAGCAAAATTCTAGGTATTGTTATACAAAAATATTTTGCATTTTTTACCTGGCCTGATACTGCATTGAGCTCGCTGGGAAATTTGTCAAAGAGCAGAGGAATGTTATTTACTTCAATACATTAATCTACAGCACTCAGAAATCACAGTACAAATATACACTGGGTGTTTTTGTGTTGCTTCTTAGGAAAAAAAAACCCCACATATTATCCACTTACATTCAAGAAAAGCATCATAATTCAATCATTTTTTGTAAGAACTATATTTTTGCTATAATTCTTGCCCTACCTATGTGAATGAAAAGGGGAAAAAAAGTGTATTGTTTTCAGATTTGAACACTGAATCTGTGATTTCATCATGGTCTTAATCTGTTCTCATTTAAATCAGTGTCATTACTGCATGAAAAATGGCTCATATTAATCTATGCTTGTGAGAAAAATCTAGTCAATGTAGTGTACTATTTAAATGCTTAAGAACGACAAGATGTTCTACATGTAAATATATTTGTGCACATGTGCTTTCTCATGGGAACACATTATACTACTAATCCTCTTGATATCAGATAGTATTCTTAGACTTTTATTTCTAGACGAGAATTTGCCTTTTTTAATACAGTTCCAGCAGGAACTGGAAAGCTAAATTATAAATATTTTACTTGATTAAGTCTGTTTTGTAAAACAGACGTGAGAATGTATGTTGCTGTTATAAATGATACCTTATCTGACAAAAATCTTTCTCTTGGGCAGTGTTTAAATTTCATAGCTTAATACTCTGCTTTTTTGTAGGGTCATAAGAAAAACAGGTTCCAAAGTGATGTACTGATGCTGTGCAATTTCGGCTTCTATGTAGATGCTCCATTCATGCTTGTTTGTAATGCACATGCAGACAACGGTATTTCTTTAAAGTACACCTAGCATTTCAGTACAAGTAGCTGTAACACTAATTAACTATTTATGATAGGATGTCTTAACAGGGCACTTAGGCTACTACTATTCAAATAAGTGAATTAGTATTGGGCTAAAAAGGTGTTTGTTCCCTTTTAATAAAAGTCACTGGTCATCATTAATGTTGATAAATAGCTGAAATTGTTACCTCGATGATGAGAAGAAGAAAGGTTCAGTGATTAGGATAGACCTCAGAAGACTATCCGAGGCATCAGGTTTTCCCTCTCCCATGGTACTACTTTTGTGGTATTGACAAGTCAGCTTTGTGCCTCCATTTGCCATGTTAAAAATGGGCATAGTAAAGTTTTCTACTTTGGCATGATGGTGCTCAAAGAAGGTAATATAAGAGCTGAATCATTATGTGCTGCAAGGAGCACAGCTACTCATACCCGGGACTCTCTAGTCTAATGACTATCCAGTCACCTCCAGTGTAACCTCTTAAGTCCTTTCCAGGCGTCAGCTTGAAGTGATGGAATTACTGACGCGTGGGTTCTCCGTGATACTACTTATCTTTTACAGAGAGTGAGTATGGCTGTTTGTGGACCTTATGGACCTTTAAATTCCTGAAAACCTGACACAAATTCAAATGCAAATGTAAAAATTAATCATCATGACTAAGCTGCAGTAACCTCTCCTCCTCAACCAAATGCAAACCAGCCAGTCTGAAAGCTGAAACAAAGCCCTGCCTCCAGAAACTAACCACATTCACAATTCTCCCATTTTCATACACTCTGGAAAAATATGAACTATGCAACATGCTATGAAGGCCATAAAATTTGAGCTCTTCTGGATCAGGGAAGAGGAATCCATTCCAAAAGCTTTGAGTCCCCACAAAGAACATCCTGTTAGCAGTTCCTCACCCTTTTATACCAGCAAGGCCCCAGCTCAGTTGTTTTCACTGCTCTAAATTGTGGCAATATGACAGGGAGAGAGAGAAAGAGAAATTCTTTCACATATGTCAAGGCCAGGTGTGCGGTACCTTTCAGTCCTCTAAAAAAAGGGTAAGTTTTCAGGTGACCCTGCCAGTGACCTGAAAAGGCCTTGAGATCAGCAGGGACTTGAGATCAGCAGGGGATGAGTCTCTGTTGCCCGTAAAATGCAGCTTCCAGTAAGGAGAGTAAAAGTGGCTACCGTAGTGATAAATGTACCTGCAGATAGCTGCATGGATTAACACAGCTCTAATTTATTCCACATTAAGAAAAAGGACTATAATGAGTTATTAATAAAGAAAGACTAAAAATGGGTTTAAATTCAATGGTTAATGCTCTGCATAATTTACTGGAATAATCCTTTTGACCAAATAATTAAAAAAAAGTGCCTCTCTCTTTTCCTATGAATGAAACATATATGCTAACCGCCCCCCCCCCCATGGTTTTGTTTGATCTTTCTACTGTTTGGATGTGTGCAATGTTGGCATAAAGTGTGGTATCTGTGCTGGAGTTTGCTTCACCCACATTTGTCTACTCCATATAAATATTTTCCTAAGCAAACATCTATGTTTCAGTTGTCTTTAGTGTTGCACCTAATAGATTTCATAAATCATTTGTGCTGGCATTAATGGGACAGTGGAATTGCAGCACAGGGGGCATCAGAGCAAAGGAAAATTCCATTGCAGCTAGCTGAAAATGGAAACGGGATACACGGCAGGCCTGTTCCTGGATGGAGAAATCGGGGACAGCTGGGTGAAGGAAGAAGGTGAGCACTGGCATAATTAATAGAGGGAGAATCCTACTTTTTTGGTAGGCTGCAATCCCCAGATAGTGAATGTACAGTGGTACAGAACCTATAGGTGGGTAGTGACAAGGTAGCTTTCTTTTGGAAAGAGGGATTGTCTAAATACCTCTTGCCTTCCATAGCACCTGGCTCTTGGAGGACCCAATGTCCTGCTTCCTGCACAAGTCCATGGCAGTCTTCTATAGAGGGGGTGCAATTACAGGTGCCCTCTGAGGGCAGTAATTCTCAAAAGAGCTCTAAGTTCTGCATGAGCTAACTCCAAGCATCCAGTTCCCATTCCTCTTTCTTTCAAGATCTGTAAGGATATATGCCTGAATTAATTACCTACTTAGTAGATTTTTCAATCGCAGAAAGTGCTTATCCATAGGTGCTCCATTCAAGCAGTTTGGAAAATAGTATTTGCATGATCTAATACCCCATTTATTACAACTAGAACTCTTGGAAGAGACACAGAGAATATGAGTGTTATTGTGGCATTGCTAGAGACTTGCTTCCTTAACTGACTATATTAGTTCATGATTTCATCTCATACCTCTCTTCTTGGCCGGTCTTGCAGCTACTGCAGATGTGAGAGTCTGTCCAGAATTTGAACTGCAAAAAGCTTCCCATTTTCAGCACAAACCCCCGAAGTCTGAGCAAAGGATCAGTCAATGGTGACGGTATTACAGTTTCTCCTTTGTGCTAAGTCAAAGCACATGTAGTCTGTTGCATATCTAACTTGAAGAGCTTCACTTCGAGATGTAGTATTAGTGCTATTACTTCTGCCTTTTTGCAGCATTTTCCCCCATTGTCAGCCAAAACTGCCCTCATCACGACCTGGCTACTTAGCTCATTATTTTCCCCCATTTCACAGAATTCTACTGTTTCAGTCTGTATAGTCTGTTTCTCTTGGAAGTTGCAAATGAGCACTAATTGTGTAAGCTTTTTGAATATCATTAAATTTCTTATGAATAATACATCTGAAATATGTGTTTTTATTGCTGCCTTCTACGTAACAGTGTTGAAACATATTCTGGAATGGAATTGTCTTCCCTCGAAGTCTTGTGTAGTGATTAACAATATCTTGATTTGATTTTTGGCACACTGTGACTTCTGGGTAGCTGCTGCGATAACTTGGCCTGTGTTGGCAACGGATCTTGTAATAGGGTGAGGAGAGTTAAGGTTAGTTGGTATTAGCAAAGGTCCAAGGTGAAAAAAAGCATGGTAGGAGAAGTTTTGTGGGAATTACTACCTATCACTGTACTTTCTAAGCCAACTCAGAACGTGGTTCTTTGTGTAGTGATGTTAAGAATGAAGTTGGAGATATCACTCCACAAACATTTTAAAGGAGTTCCATGTTCCACAAGGGGGTAATTAAAAAAGAAACAAAACACATAATAATTTTAAAAACTCTCGTTCTTTTACTGAAGACAAAGGCACTCACTGAAGTTTGATTGCCAGCTGAAAATGGTATTTTGAATGAGTACATTTGTATCTGCATATTTTGTAGGCATCTAGTTGTTCTGGCTCTCTACAGCATTTCAGAAATTAATGGTGAGTAATGTGAATGCTGTATTTTGTATCCATTATTTGATAGCTTTATCTGACAGCTATGATGCATAATGCAATGCATCTGGTTCTGTGTCCAGTCAGATCAGGCTGCAACTCCAAAGGCTTCATTAGCAGCAGACTGTATCCTGGCCTGTATCAGAAATAGTGTGGCCAGCAGGAGTAGGGAGGTGATCGTGCCCCTGTACTCGGCCCTGGTGAGGCCGCACCTCGAATACTGTGTTCAGTTTTGGGCCCCTCACTGCAAGAAGGACACTGAGGTGCTGGAGCGTGTCCAGAGAAGGGCAACGAAGCTGGTGAAGAGCCTGGAGCACAAGTCTTATGAGGAGCGGCTGAGGGAACTGGAGCTGTTTAGTCTGGAGGAGGCTGAGGGGAGACCTCATGGCGCTATACAACTACCTGAAAGGAGGTTGTAGCGAGGTGGGGGTTGGTCTCTTCTCCCAAGTAACCAGCGATAGGACGAGAGGAAATGGCCTCAAGTTGCACCAGGGGAGGTTTAGATTGGACATGAGGAAAAATTTCTTTACTGAAAGAGTGGTCAGGCCTTGGAACAGGCTGCCCAGGGAAGTGGTAGAGTCCCCATCCCTGGAAGCATTTAAAAGACGTGTAGATGAAGCACTTAGGGACATGGTTTAGTGGGCATGGTGGTGTTGGGTTGATGGTTGGACTTGATCTCAGAGATCTTTTGCAACCTTAATGATTCTATGATTCTATGACTTGGTTATATATTGTCAGGTAGAGTACTTTGAAGGAAGCTGAGCTTATGATGTTCATGCCCATATAGATGTGAAGAACTATCTCCCAAGGTAGTAAATGGAGGGGGAGGTGTTTCTGTTCCAATTAAAGCGCAGGTGGTGCGTGAGGAGAGGGTCGGTTGTAATATCTGTGCGCCAACACCTGCGCTGTGGGCCGGGCCTGGGGGTGAAGCGGGTCTCCCCAGC